>NC_060172.1:19194542-19235780 GCF_021292245.1 Micropterus dolomieu | reverse complement strand
CTCCCCCCCCCCCCCCCCCCCCCCCCCCCCTCCCAATTGTCAGCTCTGTTTTACAAACAGAGCAGTGATATTGTCTCTCAGAGGCACACCTCTTCCCCTGCCCTAGCCGGCTGTCAGGCTGGATCTGCCGTGACAGTGGGCATACTTAGCACACCGGTGAACATGCACACATATAGTACACAAACACACACAGACATGGGACAGTTGCAACCACGTGCAAACACGCAGGCATATATATGAACACTGCGCAAACAATCAAAGTAGACGTAGCACATGCCAGCGCTCTTTTTGACCTCGCCTTGACCTGACACATGACACCTCTCTTGCACCCCTAGAGCTAATATAGCTTGACAAGTGTGTGTTTTTGTGAGTTTGTGTGTGCGCGCAGGAGTGCTTACAGTCATTCTGATGCATATTTTATATGAGGCTGCAGAGTGTATGAGTGAAAGTAGGACATGAAGGAGGCCAAAATATACCCTGGTTAAATGTGTGTGTGTGTGTGTGTGTGTGTTTCTCTCCCAGCAGTAAATGAATGTGTGTACTTATTCCATTACCATTTTTTTTTTACTTTTTAACCATTTTTCTTTTCTTTTATTGCCTTATCATTCAGCCTCAGGACTCATTTTGGAGGTCTGTCTATTAGCCACACACATACACATGCACACGCACACAGACAGATGTGCATATGCACTAACAAAAAGGGAGGCAAACAAACACAGACCACCTCAGCCATTTGAGGACACTTTCTGTTTAATGTTATTTATAAACAGCTTTTGAGTCTGGCATTGTTTGATAACCACATACAAAACATTTGGGTTGCACAAAGGAAGAGAGGAGAGGAAAAGAATAAGAGAGATAGAGGAGGGGAAGGAGGGAGCAGAGAAGTTGGGGAGGGAGGGAAGAGAATAAGCAGACAGAGAGGGAGGGAGAGACAGAGGGATGAATAGGAGGATATTGAAGAATAGAGGAGGAGCAAGAGGGGACAGTGCGGTGTACCGTTTATCTTGAATGACTCAGCAAAACAAAAAGACAGAAGTGAAATAATGATAATAATCATAGTAAATAAAAAATATAGCTCCAGCCCGTAGCTCCCTGTTTATTTTTTTCAGGGAACTACCGAGACACAATGAGAGTTTCTCTTTGATCATCTTTTCTTTTTTTCTCTCTTTCTTTTTTGTTTTTTTTTTACAAAAAAAATCATCCTCACAGGAATAAACAAGACACAATTTACATCACCTCTGGGTTCACAGCAGCACAAACAAGTTCACCAGTAGGGGTCTCTAATCCTACATGTCGGGAGGACGACACCAGTGACAGGCTCTGTTCGTCCCCAACATTTAGATAGATAGACACAAAAAGTCGGGGCTCCACAGGAAACACACACAAGCAGGGTACAGATGTGACCCCTGCTCTCGGATTCCCATCCAGAACTCGCATTTTCAGGTTGCCAGCCAACCAAACAAATCATTTTCTTGTGCTTTTTTTGTCAGCATATCGTGATTTTAGCTTTTTAGCTAGGCCATCCTTTGCATACAAGGGTAGCTCATCTTAAAAAAAAAATTCATAACTGTGCAATGCTATAAGAAATAAAGAGACTTTTAGCATTACTGGCTAGTGAAAGTACCCGGATGGTCCGTGTGTATCTGTACAGGCTTCACCTATTGTAATCGAGCACTTGAGACCTTGGGTGAATAACTCTGAAATAGTTCAGGTCTTGGGGCAAAATCTAGACAGCATTTGTGGTGCTGTGCTCTGGGATTTGAAGCCCTGGACTGACAGGGGTTAGTGGTTTGCAGTGGGATCGGAAGGCTGTGAAGGTGATCGGGCTTTATTAGGGGGTGTGTGTGCTTGAACCGCTCCAGTTCATACAGGGCACTGTGTCCCATAGTCCTCTCTGTCCTTGTTATTTCCTGAAGAAGAATCCCGAGCCTCAGAAAGGGCTCTTCTCGGACATAGCAGCATTAATATCCTAATCTCCAATCAGGGCTTGTAGATTGTCAAGTCCATCTGTTTTGGAGCACACTAAACACCCCAGAGAGGACAAAGGAAAAAATTCAGAAGAAGTCACTTTGCCCTGTGATGATCATCACAGATTCTGAACTGCATTTATTTTCCAGTTTCAGCAATTGCAGGAGATATATTGTCGAGCTGTCAGTACTCCTCCCTGATGGTGGGGCATTTCCAGCATTTGAAACCCTCCGTCTGATTATTTGGATTGAATCATCTCTGTTTGAAGGAAATTGTTTTCCCCGTTAGCCTCCACAGCATTAAAGAAGAAAGTGCATAACAGTTTATGGGAGTCTGAAGTTTTGTGAGCCAGGCTGGCTCTGGCCTCAGCTTTTCCTTGGCCTACATGAGTTGACCTTTCAGGCTCTTTGAGGCCTCTATTTTGTAGCCAGCGAGGTCAAAGAGTGAATAAAACCACCCCTGTACCTCCATGGTTTGTCCTCATTGGCCACTGGCTCTCAATAGGCACGCTTGCTATCATATTGTCGTTCTACCCGCATGGCTTTAGTGTTTTGTTTTGTTTTTCAGTTGAAACACACTCACACAAACAGTAACACATAAACTCGTTCGCTCACTCTCTCATTTACACTGCCGGTGACTGGTTGGCTCTTATGATGATAGGTTAGTTCTGAATGGCTTTTAAAGTTGATGGGTTGCAATGGCAAGGACAACAGACACCTTTTAAAAGGACTAGTTTGAATAATTGTCCGTTATATAGATGTGTCACAACTCCAGTGGTGTTTTTCAGAGTTTAGACTAAAAGCCAAGGATACAGCTGTGCATTATAGTAGGTTCAACTTACTGCGAGACATGTAAGTAAAACCACTTCATTAATAATAAATAATTATTATAGTTATTACTACTAAAACGATGATCATTTTACTGCTACTTCTTTCTGCAGTATTTTCTTTCTGGATCTTAAGTTATTGTTGAGTGTGGTGAGTGACAGTTATGAATGACTGTGTCTTTGTCTCAGCATGAGTGACAGATGGAGGGCGCGCTGAGAGAGCACTATTGTGTCAAGAGGGCTAAACATAGGGACTGTTTTGATCCTTACTGTGTGTTCTTCTCACTATTATTTGAATAAGGGATTGGCTTGTTATTTTATGTGGCTGTAAAGTTTTTACAAGTACATTTCAGTGAAGCAAGTGATGCCACAGAGACAAATGTATAGTTTTCCTGTTGTTTCCCTGGGTGACATCATCAAAGCAATGGGCTAAATTGTTTTCCCTGACTTCCATGTTTTGATTATGACTCATGAAGATGCCTGCCTTAATACCGCAGGGCTACTTTGACAGTAGATATTTGCAAATGTTCTTTTGTACACGGTCATGTACACACACAGTTATGCACACATGTCTCATTTAAAGAGCCAGGGCAGGGTGGTACAGGAGAATGAATCATAAGGTTGCATTCCCAGCACAAAGTATCCATACCCTGTCTCAGCGTAAGATCACGGAAATGAGTGACAGCAGCAGAGCTGATGGTAAACAGAAAATATAATCTGCAAGGTATGATCCTGCTTTATTATTAGCTCTCTGGACCCCACTTGGTGGGCCGACAGAAGTTCTGGGGATGCACTTGTTCTTCCTCCTTGCAGTTGCAGAAAGGTCATATTTGCCTTCATCTGGATTATAGTCTTTCTCACCCCCCTCCCGTAGTACCTGCACCTCATTGAGCCCCCCTTTTGCCTTGCGGCCCCGGCGGGTACAGTTTCTGCGCCCTCCCTTAGGTGGCCGCGGCAGGGGTGATGGTGAAGGCAAGCTGTACTGGTCCCCGTGGGGCAAGTACGGCCGCTGATGGTGGTTGTGATGGTTTCTGTGACGATTCAGGTGGTTCAAAGACTCTCCCTGCTCCATCTCCCCACCTGGGGCCCCATGTGCATGACCCTCGCCTGACAAGCAACTGGGCAGCTCCTCTTTCTTCAGTGCCTTCAGGTCCTTCCCCGCCAGCTCTGGTGGTGAAACGCACATCAGAGAGGAGGTGGAGCCTCGGAACCTCCGCAGCCAATCCCAAAGTGACAGGGCCTTGCAGTCACACTCCCAGGGGTTGTCGTTAAGTCGTAGGTATTCCAGGGCTGGCAGTAGCGTCAAGCTGGCACCAGACAGCTCAGTCAGGGAGTTATTAAACAAGTACAAGGTGGTGAGGCGCCGCAGGTCATGGAAAGCCTGGCGGTCAACCCACTGGATTCGGTTCTGGTGGAGAAGCAGACGGTCTAAGACTCCCAGACCACGGAAAGTGTTCTGGCGAAGGCTCCACAGTCGATTGCCATGCAGGAAGAGATGACTGAGGTTCAGTAGGTCGATGAACAGATCATCCTCCAGAAACTCTAATTGGTTGTCCTGCCAGGATGTAAGGGAAGGAGGAAAGGTAAAAACAGAGGTGTACAATGAAGTGCAGTGCATGAGTAATTTTTCATGAATTCACTGTATTATGATTTATTATTATGGGAAAAACAATCTTATCACTATTGTAACATTGATTTTTGCAATACTAAATCATTGTATTGCTTTCAGTTCAAAGAGAAACCAATATCTTACAACACAGAGAATTTGTTTGTCTTATTCCAAAGAATACACAGGTTGGGTTGTCAGTGATCTGTGCAGCATCCAGAGGGCAGTAGCTAGAACAAATGGTGAGCTGTGTAAAAGGGGGTCAGAAATGATATTCTCTGCCCTTTGAGTGGTACCTTTTGGAGGTAGAGGATTCAGTTATAGGAAGCGGACCAATGGTCGTGGGAGATCTATTCACAACTAGCTGTGGATTTCTGTACGTTTGACAAAGTGTCGTAGATGATGTCATGCCTGCAATCTTTACCACACTCACTCAGTGTCAACATCAATTTATTTTCCAATCAACGACATGGATAGGCAATCCTTTCCATATAGCAGAATTTCCTCATTCATGTAAAACATTCATGTAATTAATGAAATCATATATTCCATCCTGGATTTCAATCCCTGTACTGTTTTCCACAGAAGCCATACTGTAGTTTATTATAGTGTGAGAGCTGCTGTGTAGTATTTTCCCTGCCTTTAGGATAACAGCTTGCATTTGATCAGCATCCAATTCATAGGCAGTAAGTGCTGAACCAGGGTGATGGACAGATTACACTATAATGCGACTGTGGCTGCAGATGCAAATACAGAAAAGATAAAAGCAGGCTGTACCTGTAGGTAGAGATACTGGAGATTATGAAGGCCTGCAAATATCCCTGGAGGCAGGCTGATCAGGCCACAGTGGTAGAGATGCAGGGCATGTAGCCTACCCAGACCCTGGAAGGTGTCTGAAGCAATGGCATTCAGGTGCCGGTTGTCCCCAAGGTCGAGCTCCTCCAGGCGGTCAAAGCCGTGGAAGGTGGACGGCTGTATGTAGGAGATGTTGTTGGAGTAAAGCCACAACATGGTGGTGGTGGGCGAGAAGTGGCCCCGAAGCAGCCGCTGGATCTTGTTGTTCTGCAGGAAGACGCGCTCGCTCTGGGCGGGGATGCCTTCAGGCACGGCATGGAAGTTGTGGGCCTGGCAGGAGACGGTGCTAGGTGAAGTGTAGCAGATGCAGTGGCGAGGGCAGGGCAGAGAGAGATCCAGGCCGCACAGCACCAAGAGTAACTCCACCCCACCATAACCTGAGGGAGGAGAGGAGAGGAGAGGAGAGGAGAAGAGAGGAGAGGAGAGGAGAATGGAAATGAAACAAAGACACAAAGAGATGGAGGGGAAAGAGAGCGTGAGAGAAAGACAAGCTGAATTAATTGAATGCATCAGCAGAGCTCCTGTTATCAGACACATCTTAAATGAAAAACTCATTGCTCTCAGTTTACAAGGACAACAATGGGCACGGTTCAGTGCAGACAAATTATAATGTTGACACAAATCTCTTCCCAACACACACACGTACGCACACAAACATTCATGCATTGTTTCATGAGTCCATTCTCCTCACATATTTTTTCAATCATTCCCAAACTGTTTACCCTTAACGTTAACCTTGCCTACTTAAACGGTTTCAAAACCCAAATCTAGACTCGGGGGAGCATTTTTGCAAAAACCCTAAATCCTGAATACCAAGATACCCCCTCACCACCACGCACAGACACATAAAAACTCTGCTCAGTTTTACAGTAGTGGAGCAGTGAGTGTGTGGTCTTGTCTTTTTTATTGTGCTGTAGTATGACTGTCACAGAGGTACGCACATTTTTATTTGTGTTCCTTGGACCAATCTTGATGACATGGCATACACACAGAGCATCGTATCAAGCACCGCACAGTGTTACATCCTTTGGTTATCCTTTAAAGGCGACAGAAAAATCAATGCTTCTCCTGCTTACAAGTGAACACGCGCCACACCTGTAATACATTCCCACAATAAGGGAAACCGAGAAAGAGAGGGGTAGAGGGAGAGAGAGAGGAGGTGGAGGATGAAGCGGAAATCATCTGCAGCCTGACTGTGAAGTGGATATTACTTTTTGTTTTCCGATTCTCATTCTCAATTTATGTGATGTTCATTCTTGTGCTGACATGTGTGTGCGTGTTTGTGTCAGTGGTAAACGGACAGATGTGACGGTCAGATGTCAGGTTAACCAGGACACTGCTGCTGTGTTAAGAACAACATGTTCTGAAATGTCAGGACAGGATAGAGCAGCTTTTGGTACACATATGTCTGCATTGCTCTGTACACATCTGTAACCATGTCCGCACTGGCACCATAATGTGTTTGTGCGTGTTTTTCTTTATGTCTTTCTATATCTGTTCCATTTTATCTTAAACCTATTGTGAGAGCGGAGTCTGTTCTATTTGCAGGCATGCAAATTCCTCACCTTTCGGAAAATATTTTGGTGGGGGCAACCAATCGTCACTCCTAATGCTTCAACCCAACAACCAATCAGAGGCAGCGTAGGGTGGGTCTTTTTTCTAGTCTGCTACACTGCAGAGTCCGACAGCTGGACTCAATGAACGAACGAAAGAATGAATGAACGAACTGTCCGTCGGACAGCAAGTCTGATGTAAGACAGAAGTAAGCTAGCTTACAATGTTCCTGTCAGATACAGTAATGTTGCCCACTTTTATTAACCCGTAATGTTAGCTAAGCTAATTGCTCAGAGCAGTGGCAGCAACCTGGATACAATGTAGGCTAACGTCAACACAATAAAACATGTCGGCATCTGTGTTATTTACACTGGGAAGATGTCCCCATTACTTTTTGAAAGCATTTGTTAAAAATGCTTTGAAAAATTGCTTGCAACAAAAAATGGCAAAGAACCAATGAAAGTGCTCTGACCCCCCAACTCATGTTCAGCTTTGATGATTTCTATTAAATACTGTTAAATTATCATCACATTTCGTTCTTGTGACACCAGTATGGTGCATTGCCACATCTCGTGAGCTAAGTGTATCTTCACACCCCTAATCTGAGCCCTTATGTCCACACTACTTTTCAACACAAAGTGACGCCCTTGCGTGTCAGTATCTTTCTCTTGTTGCAGTAGACAAATGCACGTTATCTACACAACATGTAAGCTTAAAACAGACCCCTCTTACACTGTCTCTGCGTTTCTCTGCTGTCTTACCTTTTTTTACCCCTGATCAGTTTGCATGCCTGTATTTGACAAGGCTGACCTTTTTACCAGAAAAAGGAAAAATACACACACATACATACATAACAGCTGTTGTCACGGCAGCCCATCATCTGTCCTGTTTTTCCAACAACAAATCAACACTGTGCAATCCTCTATAATGCTGTGTGAATTACAAAAACAGTCAGACTTTCTCTGTATTGATGACGTGTGATTAAAACAATTTGTATTACTTATTGGAGACATTATTTACAACCTTCTGTTAGTCCATATCAGACTTAAGTTTATGTGTGAGGAATCAGTATTCATGATATCCAGCCATGCTAGCGGCTGTATCATACTAGGTGAAATATTAAAATTTGCAGCATTACATCAAACGGAAATCAAATGGAGCATCATTTTATACACAATTCCATTCAGCGTGATGAGATCTTTTGGTTTAAACAGTTTGGTCATGTGACATCTGCTCGTACTGACAGACCCACCATTGGGTCAATTCACATGTATTATTGATGCTAATGCAGTAAAGAACTCTCCAGCATGTGCAACCCTCTCCCTCCCTCGTCTCCCTTTTTCTCTCTCTTCCGCACACCTCTTCCTTTCACTCGCTTGCCTGCCTATAGGTTTGATTGGTCAAATGTTATTGTAATAAGCTGTAACATTCAATCCCTCAGGGCATCAAAGGGATTTTTATCTCTTTGTGTTGCCCTTTGCTTCATGCCTGTCTGCCTCCTTTCTCCAGAACGTGAATGCTTCCCTTCCTCCACAGCGTTATCTTCATGCGCTGCTCTGCCCCGCCTGCTGTGTCTGTTAATTAGGTATAAAGCTGCTTTGTGATACTTGTCTATGTGAGTGTGTAAGAATGTGAACTGTATATGCATGTCTATAGGCGTGTGAAACTTTTTGTCCTTTTGTCTTTGTTAACTGAGCTGTATTTTCTTGTCTTAAAAAGCAGCTTGTCTTAACTGTTTGCATAAAGATTTGTTAGATGCTATGAGCTTTAGAATTATAAAGAGTAACATTTAGCTCTTTGCTGTATATCTTAAGGTCTTCGTGTCTTGGAAAAGTACGCTCTACATGCGACTGGAAAATGTTTCCTAACTGAGATTTAAGCAGGGCCACGATTTTCTTTGTTTAAGCCTCCCAAACTGCATCACCAATGACAGCTGTGATTTCTCAGCTGTTAGTGTAAATTTTCAAAGTTAAATTCACCAACGGGGTGCTCCCACTGGTCCCATTAATTTATTTTTTACATTAAAATTGTCTTCAATACAAGTCTGCTTGACATGTGCTTATGATAGCGCTTCCAGCATTAGTTTGCATTTCCAATTGCTTCTGTTGCCTTCTGTTTACCCCTGCAGTCTTTATTTTTTTTTCTTTTTGTATTTTCATCATCATCGCTTTATATCTGGCTTCCCTCTTTCTCCCCTTTGCCTCTTTTATTCTTTCCAATTATATCCTCCATCTTTCTGCTATTCATTGTGTAGATGTTTGTTTGAAGAAATGAATGTCCCTAGCTCTGCGTGTATATATTTGAGCCCATGTGAGGTGTTCAGACTGGGATACATCATTAAAGTTTACAGAGTGAGAGGTGGAAGTGGTGATATTAGATAGAAAAGCTACTGAGTGCCATATGGCTTTGACCGTGGGGGCAGCAAATCTCCCACCAGCATCCAGTTGTTCAAACATTTTATTTATTTATCATTTGCATGGTAAAACATTGAATTCTCTGTATTTACTTATAGTGTTAGTAAGGGGGCAAAAGAGAAAAAAAAGGTGTGTGGTTCAAGATTTTAATAGTATAGTACAAGCAGAACAACCTACTATGTTGTTATCTAAATGAACTGAGTTGTTCTCAGCACCAGTGAGGAAAAATCTCCAATCCTGCATCAGCAACAAATTCTTGATACCTTGTTTTCAAATGTTAAAAACATGTTTGCAAACATCTTTACTCCAAGTCAGTGCATTGGAGTTACTGCCGTTGATGTTAGACTGCCTTCAGCCCCATAGCACTCCCGCAGCCTGGAATACATAAATAGACAACTAATTGCAAATCAGCAATTAGCCGAGGCATCAAGATGGCATTATGCCAAGCCTCAAACCTGTAACAACTCCCCCAGTAAGGAGCGTGGAGGTACATAAAAATCTGTTTCACCAGTAATTCTTCATAACGCATTTCCCCATATACTGCAGTTATAGGAAAATGAATCAGGGTGAGTTTCCATTAAAGTGATTCATGCCTGGTGTGGTGAAGAGGTGTTTAAAGCTCATTTGATACCCAACACCTTCTTAAGATTTAAAACATTTTTTGAACCAGGTGCTCTGTTGAACAAAGACGGAGAGCAGTGTGTGGGTTGCGGCTTAATTGTCTCATGTTTGCTTTTGCTAAAATCTTTTGCAAATTTGACAGCTTGACCATGGGAAAAGCGAAAAAGGGAGCAATCAAAGAAAATAAACATTTGCTCCACTCCTCAAACATGTATAAAATACCTGAACAATGAAGCTAGACTATTACAGCTTACTACATTCATACACATACGTACACACACACACACACACACACACACACACGCGCACATACATACATACATACATACTTACAGTATGTGGACACATTTACACCCACACAGTATTTCATGGGCTTTGATTTTCCATGATGGAGCACCCCTGTAGATCAGAGGTTAAGATGGGGACTGATGAGTCCAGCTATGGTTCTTTGTTGAATCTCTTTTCCCCTCATTTCTGTTTCCCCACTGTCTGTAATAAAGGCTTAAAATGCCCCAAAAATAATTAATACAAAAATAATCTGCTGCTACAGTATAACACTTTCCACTCTTTTGGAAAAGCTTCTCACAAGATTTTTGCACCTGGCAGCAGGGATTTGCATTAGTGAGATCAGACACTGATGCTGAGTGATAACACCTGACTTACAGTCAGCATTCCAGTTAATACCAAAGGTGTCGGGTCAGGTTGAGGTCTGGGCCTGGCTTTTCTGAAACAGAAAAGCATCTTTGCCATTGCCTTGAGGTGCGGGACCCGTAAACAATGTTTATTTTTAGGAAACGTCTGATGAGCCTGCTGTTATTCCCCTCTATACCTATAATCTGCCTACGTAACACCACTATGTATCTGCTACATGCGGCCACATGTGAGAGAGGCCGGCAGCTGCTCCACTATTGATCATAAACGTTGGCTTTAAAACTTCATACACCAAGGCCCAAACAAAGAAACGCTCAACTCAAAATGGGTTAGTAACCTGAGGTTAGTAAACATGTTTAGCTCAGCATTGGTCACCTGACGTTAATTTGCTTGCTGCTTTAGCTACGACCTACAGGAGGTTAACTCCGACTGTGTTATGAAAATGGTGGTCGATTAAGGTAATCATTTACGTCCCACTGGCTGCCATCACGTTAATTATTAACGCTGGCTGCAAACAGGTTACAGGTTTATTGTTGATCATGTAACATTACAGTTTTATTTAGTTAACGTTACACTGGGTTTGAGAGTCTGCAGGTGTGTTGACTTACAGTAGTTAATAAGCTGTCATTAATTGCTTTGCACATTACATGGTTGTGCCCTGTGAAAAACAGGTTACAGGTTTAATGTTGATCATGCAACGTTACAGTTTTATTTAGTTATAGCGTTACACTGGTTTGAGAGTCTGGGGGATGTGTTGACTTACAGTAGTTAATAGTCTGTCATTAGTTGTAGACGCATTGTACATTAGGCTATATGTTTTGTGCACGGTAAGTGAAAAACAGGTTACCGGTTTATTGTTGATCATGTAACATTACAGTTTTATTTAGTTAATGTTACACTGGGTTTGAGAGTCTGTGGGGGTGTTGACTTAAAGTAGTTAATAAACTGTCATTTGCATTGCACATCACATGGTTGTGCTCTATAAGAGAAAAAACAGGTTACAGTTACAGAATCCCTTATAGCCATGCAGTTTTATAAGCAGCCTGGATTGTCGCAGCAGGCGATACAACATTCATTATAACCACAAGTGATTTGAGACTTGACTTTGACTCTAGCTCAGTGACTTGAGACTTGACTTGAACTCTTGCTCAAAGACTTGAGAGTTGACAAGGATTCTTGCTCAAAGACTTGAGGTTTAACTTGAAATCTTGCTCAAAGACTTGACTAGGACTCTTGCTCAAAGACTTGAGAGTTGACTTGGACTCTAGCTCAGTGACTTGAGACTTGACTTGGACTCTAGCTCAGTGACGTCAGACTTGAGTTGGGCCTTAGCTCAGTGACTTGAGACTTGACTTGGACTCTAGCTCAGTGACGTCAGACTTGAGTTGGGCCTTAGCTCAAAGACTTGAGACTTGACTTGGACTCTTGCTCAAAGACTTGTGAGCATCTCAATGAGCACAGCACTAAGTGCGTGGGGGCTGACTAGCTTCAACTTTCTGAGTGAGATACAAACTTAAAAGCACAATGGGTCCACCCAAATGTTGAAAAGGGACAGATCAAATCAGTATCTAACCAACAATCGTTTTCCACAAATGAGACCACGAACAGTTTAATCCTCTTTTGAAAATTATACACAATATCTTTAGTAACATTTTAGATTATATTCCCTTATTCAAAAAGTGTGGAGAATTTCAGTTCTAACTAAAATATCACTGCATGATGTAGACTTTAGATTTCCATGTAATTCTACCCTTATTGTAGTGATAGAGTACAGGCTGCTACACCACACAAGATGTTCTGATATTCAAATTTCAGCGTGATTGGATTATAATCACACGGGGGATGATGTCCTTTTGTCCTCTGGCTTAACATTCTAGCATGGCTTTCACTTTATACCAGTAATTGTCCATTTCAGCGAGTGTTTTTAATTCTTTTTAATCAAAACTCTCTCTCTCATTTTATCTTTTTTTTAATTCTCATCTTAGCTTCCCCAGTTAGATATTTGCTGAAAGCTTCATCAAGCACAACCAGGGTTCAATTACAAGAACCATCTCCTCTCCCATCCCACCACACCAGTCATAATGTACACACAAAAACACACACACACACACCCAGAAAAGAGAAAAAACAGCATGTAAGCACGTACTCATGCTGCTTGTCAGGACATCATCACAACTCCCTCCCAACTACAACTTGGCATCTGGAGGAGACACCTGCCACTCTTTCTGGCAAACACAAGGAGAAAGTAACAGAGCAGGGAATGTAAGAGAGGGAGGGAATAGAAGAGGAGCAGAGCCAGAGAGGGAGGGAATGGGCAATCTCATACTCAAAGGGAATGAGAAACATGAAAGCAGAGGCAAGGGGAGAGAGGTAGAGCATGGCGGTGTGGGAGGGGAAGAGAGCAGAGAAACTGAGTGAGACTGTACCTACAAAAGGATGATGGGGATCTACTACAAGCGTAGACCATTATATATGTAGAGGTGTGCACAGAGCACAACTGTGAATTGCCAGCTAATTCTATGACCTTCTGTTACACGAGTTGGATAAACAAAAACCAAAAAGTTTAGTCACATTGAAACACATGTATTCTTTTGTGCATCCAGGTGCACACACACACAAACACACACATCAACGTTTACACAAGCCGCAGGCGCATACACCCACATACAGACACACATTATCAACCCTAATTAAGCAGCAGTGGCAGGCTTTAACTAGAAAAAAAAATAAAACAGAGTGAAAAAGGAGGGCAATTACAGTTGAATTTACAAAAATGGCGAGGAGGCAGAGAGTGAGTAACGGTGCAGGAGGGACGACGGCTAGCTCAGACACTCAATATAGATGCTGCTCCTCTCTTGTTGGTGGTTGATTTAGCTTAGCATAATCCCAAAGATCATTTAGCGTTGCTCATTCAAATGGTGATAAATCTCTGGCAGAGTTAATGAGAGATTTAAATGGCGTCATTGCCTCAAAGACACAGCTGAAATATCTCTGCACTATATAATCCTCCCCTCTCATGTAATATAGTGCATAACCATTACATCCATCTTCATATTGGAGACAAATCAGGTCAGTATTGCCGGCTCTGCACCACTGATCCTCCGTGACCTGGGAATTGCTGTTTTGTTGCCGTGAACCTTTTCTTTTGTTTGTCCCACTTCTGTGAACCCAAACAGAAAAATTCAAACAAAGCTTACATGCAAATTTACTGGCTGACCAGGCAGAGTAGGCGTAACGATTGATTTCTTCAAACACATAGTGATAGTAGTGACACCCCTCTCTTGATCCTGTCTTACTGTTGATCTGTAGAAGTTAGGGGAAGTAGAGCCTTTGGGACATGGCTTAGAGAACAAAAATATTGCAGACCCCAAAACTGTTCATGCATCCAAATACTCTTTTAAATTTTGTACTTTTCAGTTTTGTCCATGTATTGTTCATTGTGCAATTTGGGAACATTTTTGAAATGTTATTGTTCTACTTATCCATGAAGTATGGAGAGAAAAATGTTTTTTCTCACTTACTACAGATCGTGCATATCGGCAGACGTTGATCAGCAACAATTATGATAATTGATTAATCAGGTAATTTAGGTAATGTTTTGACAATTACGTCACTGGAACTAATTTCAACTCTCTAAATGTGAACATTTGCTGGTTTTCTAGGAGAGTAAACTTGAATACCTTTAGGGTTTTGGACTGATGGTCAGACAAAAAAAGCAATTTTAAGACCTGGAATCGGGCTCTAGGAAATTGTAATGGGCATTTTTTTTCATTACTTTCTGACATTTTATAGAAAAGATTGGTAGATAATAAAATGTATTTGCAGCCCGTATGTGTATTCACACTACTACTGGCCATTTATAAAGCACACCACACATTTTGATTGAATTGGACCAGTGGTTTTCATTCACTACACCCTGAAAAGGGGACTTAATATCTTGGACATTAAGAGTGTCCTCGATGGTCCCGAGCAAGCCGAGTTTCTTGTAATCTGTCTTCTAGTTACTGTTTTGGGAAAAATATCTACTGAATGCAAGGATTTGCTGTGTCAAGTGTCCTTGAACACACCACCCCATTTTTCAAAATTGTCCTTGCTTCTGAATATGCACTGTCAAAAAAAATGGCAAAGAAGTGCTCACTGTGATGGACCTCCCATCACAAGCAAGTTGATGCCTATAGCATATACATCAAAAGCTGCCTGGAGCAGATGAAATCTAAATTCTTTCAGTGTACTATAGCAAATTGGCATTGTTAATGAACTAAAGCATACAAATCCACCAGTTATAGTCCTTTTAATTTTGTACTATAATAGGAAACTGCAAACTCTTTAACCTCAGGATCTTCAGCACAGTGGTGTTTGCGTTTGTCCAGCAGGGAAGCAAAGTGCTTAAAGTTGAAAGAAAAATTGATGTTTATTATCATGAAGCACCTTAAGTGGTACCTCGCCTGTTTAACAAATCTGAGAAGGCTTGCTTAAAAGCTATTTTTCAAGGTATCTAGGTATCTTATAATTAGCGCCGGTCCATGTGGTCTGTTCTCCACTGCCTCACACAGAGGTCTGATTCTGTGCTGCGGCCCCCTCGGCCCCTCAGCCCCTGGCCCGGCGTTGTGACATCTGTTGAGCACACAACATACTGGCCCATTAAAAAATACACACACTCTACTCTGATCAGGGTGAGTGCATAAGTGTGTATGTGTGACATAGACATTGAGAGAGAGAGAGAGAGAGAAAATGCAAAAATAACCTCTACCCTCTTTGCATGCCGTAATTGGGTCATTTGAAAGGCTAAGCTTATCTCAACACTAATCAAGCTCTAATTATACTCAGAAAAACTTTACCCACCCCTCCCTCCCATACACACACACACACACACACACACACACACACACACACACACACACACTCTCCACATGCATAATAAGATGATGCAGGTCACAGCTTTTCCTATTAAACTCCTGCCTATTAGCAGAGGGAAGATGTGATCGGGAGTACAGTGCTGCTGTTCTCTGATGCGTCCTGCCTCACTGAAACCACGATGATAACACGGGCCGACAGGGTGACATGTGTCAGTGGAAAACAGGGGCCATGTTCAGACTTCGATGAGAGGTGTGGCACCTCCTCCTCAGGCATCAAAGAGTAATGCATCCAGGCATGCAAGGATACGGGAAGCCGAGACCCATAAACTCCTTCATCGACACAGATGTACACTGTACCTTTTTTTTTTATCAAAAAATTGGTGAAACCTGGAAAAGTGCATGTTGATGTATATTGGTGAAAATACTAAATTGAAGAAGTACCATTTTTCTCATCACTTTTTATTGCCAGAAGTCTTATCTGAGTATATGAGCTGCAAGTATTAAAAGAGAACCTTGTTTACTGTAAACGGTGATGGTCAGATTCCTCTTAAAGCAGAAAACACAATGTTTTGGTTCATGGGGACATAAAGTCTGTTTAAAAGTATTTTGTTGAATCATCAGCAGAAAAAAAATGGTAATGATGAGCACGCTAAAAGCCACGAGGAGAGCAAATAAGCTTGAAGGCATAAATGCAGATGCAAAGTGACACGCATACACACACTAACACACAACTGTATATCCCCAGTGGAGCAAACATACACCAGTCACAGGAATTTCACAGCTGACTGTCCCTGATCTTGCAGAAGGAATCTGTGTCTGCTGAGATGGTGTGTATGAACGCATGTGTATAGTTTTAATATCTGTGTGTGTTTGTGTTTGTGTGTGTGTGCGTGTGTGTGTGTGTGTGTGTGTGTGTGTGTACATTCTCACACTCCACAGCCGTTGTGGCTGAGGTGTAGCCCTCCTGTGTCTTGCCATCACTGAATCTGGTAAGCTCTTTGGCAGATATCCTCGGTGGACAGCGGCAAGAAATGAGCCTGTCCAACAAGCCAATGAGAAGAGGAAGTGGAAGTGCAGGAAGGGGGACAAGCTGGTTCTTCTCTTAATGTTTGTCCAATTCCCCCAGCATGAGGAAAATCTCTCTTCCTTTTCTTGTGACTAAATCATTCCCTGCTCTCTACACTGCAGGTATGAATCACCCATTGTAACCCTCCTCCGCTCTCCATCCCTGTTGTTCATTCAGTTTCCCATCTGTCTCTATTACAAAGACTGTTAAAAGTACATCCGGACTTATTATTGCATAAATCTTTCATAGCATTGCCTGTCTGCGCTCTTGCACCTAGTTTCCACAGTATTTGTTTTTGAGGTTCTCGGAGCGAGAAATTTCCGTCATGCTTGGGGATTACACTTGTAAATCAGACACGCACAGATTCGAGAAAAGAGAGAAGAACAGAGGAAGGAGGCAGAAGGTGAGCGAGATGAAGGGTTGCAAATCCAAATATCCAGAATGACAAGTGAAGGGAGTGATTTCAGCGATGTCCAAGGGATCATCTGTCACCGTGCTGTTTTATCGGATAATGGGCTGTTACTGCTCACTTGATTTTGACTGAGCCAATCACATGCAGGCGTTGGCCATTTCTCAGACTGATTGACCAAAACAAGAGGGGGAGATCGGCATCAGGTCTCTCATTAAACAGGCTTCCAATGGAGAATGATTTTAAGCACTATAGAACTGTCTGTGCTTTATGCGATCAGTCTTGTTCCAAAATGAGTTATCCAACAGCTGACAAATGTGAGACCTAATAGCAACACAATGATTAATGACTTGAGAACACAACTAAATGTACAGAATACTGCACTGGAATTGAATTGCTGGATCAACCCCCTCCATCTAAATCCAGAGCGTCAATTTGAACTGTTTCTAATAGCTTTCAACTGACAGCAATTCAGCCGTTCTAACACAACACCGTTAGCATGATATTAGCGTAGCAAAGTTCCCCCTTCGGCCCGCTTTCTCTTGTTGACATTTTTCACACCGTGCCGCTGGAGGAAAATACATTCAGGTGGAATGACAGAGAAATAGCGGAGAGGAGACATCAGTCAGCAAATATGAGAAGGGCAGTGGAAGGGAGAGGAAGGATGTATGACGGGAGAACAGGAGGAGGTGTCACAGCTTTTCTCCATCAGCTGATGGATGAAGCGAGAAGAGCTGGTTGGTTAAACTTCTTCAATCAGTCATCGGATCTGGCTAATCTGAAGGTTGCAAGATAAACTCCGCCATCTGTCATAGTGTTTAGCTCATGTGAAGGTTAGAATCATTGGGAAATGCCTTGCCCTGCTCTTCTTCTGCTTTCTAGTTTGCTATGCTAATCCCTCTGCGTTTCGTTTGTGGTTCTTGCAAGGTTATGCACTGTTCATTTCTAAACTGTCTCTGTATCAGTGGAGTATCTTGTGATCTCGCAATATGAAACTAAACGAGATGCTCCACTGAAAATATGTCTTGAGTATAAAATACTTACTGTCTGTAGGATTGAAAAGTGGCTCTGAAAAGTTTGTAGCCTTGGATTCACAGCACATACAATGGATTCCAGTGATGACTCAGTCACAGCATGAACATTTCTCTAAACATACCAAAGCATTCACAGAAACTTTTCAAACAACTCCTGCAGTACCATCGTCTTCTCTGATGTTGCACTATAAACTCACTGTGTTACAAACAATGCTCACTGTCATTAAATTACTAAATATACTTCTTCACTTTGGAGCAATGAGGAAGCAATAGAGAAGTAGGGCTTTTAACTATGTTGTTAAACTCCGATGTTCGTTCCTGTGTGAGAATGTTGAAAGGAAAGATTCAGATGTATTGCCAAAATCACAGTAACTGAAAATCAATACATTTTATACAGGCTATTTGGAAGTGCTGTGAAGGATGATTTTTTTATGGCCTAGTTCTGGCCAATCATCAGCTTCACTGGTGATTTATGTTTGTAAAGGCGAGAGCATGCTTCAAACAAAGTACTTGCCTGATCGTCAAACAATGTCTGAAACCCCCTTCCCTCACACCTTCCATATGTCAGGATTTGTCTGACACTTCCCGAAATAAACAATCCGACAAGCACACCCCACTTCCCCTAGTGATATGCCATGTTTACGGAAGTGAGAATTTAGACAGGATGTGAGCTCCTCGTCAAGATCTCTTTTTTCATTCTTTACACAAATACTTCTGCCACTTTTTGTGTGTAAAAACGAGTGCAACACCATGGACGTCTTCATGAAGAGTCTGTCTAGTGTTATCCTCATTTGAAAGATCATCCTGTCTTGCCCCTCTTTCTATGATGTCGGGCTTTTCGCCCTGCCTTTGAGTGTTACCATTACTTGCCAAAAATGAGAGTAGTGCTTCATATACCTTAGACACTCTTTCTGTGGTATAAATATAAGTTTACATGAACAGCACTGAGAGAGAGGTTTTTGTTGTTAGGGCTGCAGTGGATTAAACAATTGATTATTTTGTTTTGACTGTAAAATGTCAACCATAATGTCTATGAACATTCTCACCCAGTATATGAAGTGGTGAAACGTGTTCAAGAGTAAAAGTGCAAATTTTAGTGAATAGAAGTTGGGAATCAGCTCCACTGCTTGATTTAAAAAAAAAATCGTGAGGAACTTCCATTCATTTTAAGGGGATGTTCTACTCTCTGTGTCCATCTCTGGAACATAAAATCACATCTATATTTAAATTTGACTTGGAATCCACAGGGGACAGGAACGGACCACACGTTGAAAGGTTTGTGGCATGTTTTTGATTTGTTTTTCTCATTTGAATTGAACAAGCAAGAGTAGAGCAGAAAGCTTTTGGTCGCATTGTTGGAGCGGCTGAATGGGTGCACACCAAGCCACCAGAGTCTAAATTCTCCATTCCTCTTTATTCCCCTTTTTACTCTCTGTTCATTCACTACCTTTTCCCGTTTTCATTGCTTTAAATTATGGTTGAAAAAGAATTTTTTTTTCACTCTCAGGGTCTGACTTTTCCTGGCCTTGTGATGGCCCCTTGTTTACTGCCTCTCTCTATTTTTTATGTATCTCCTTTAGTTGATAGCAGTAGCTCTCACCGCAGTGCCACTGTTTGTTTTCGGGAAAAACTGTTTGAATGAAAACAGTTCACAGAGAGGTCTGTGGATTATTCGTGGTAACTGGGACACTGTTTCTGCAAAGACATGTCACTGTTGAGGTTTTCAGATGTCACTTTGTAGTGCTTTGAATGGTTTGGAACAAGAGGTTTCAGAGTGAATATATCTAGCTATGGCAAATAAAACTAAAACCATATGCATGGCCAGATACCTACAAGGGGCAAATGAGAAACTATTTTGTCTGACTTGGGTGAAATATTCTTTAATTAGATAGGTAGGTAAGAGTGTATTTTTGGGGGGATTTTTTTCTCTCTACTTCAATATTTATCATTACTTGCAATGTTTACTATTACTAATATTTAAAATGTATTAGTGATTTTTGTATTTTATCCTTACTGTATGTATGTCTTCTGGGTATGATTATTCATACAAGCCATTATAGGCTTCTACCACACCCTCACATGTATTTATTTTTTCTTTTTAAGATTTTAACATGTGTTTGGTATCTATGTGTATGAACTTTTTAAATAAAATAATTAATTAAATAAGAGTTGGTTATGGCTGGGTTTGGGTCTGCCAGGTTCAATTTGTCCACATATTGAGGGCTTCCTAATAGGCTAAACTCAGGTTTAGAAATTTCTTCTTTGCTTCTCTTTTTACACACATACACACACACACACACACACACACACACACACACACACACACACACACACACACACACACTCACAAGGACAAGGGTTCTTCAATAAAAGACATTTTCAAGAATCAGGATTTTGAATTAAACTAAAACATTTTATTCCAGGCAGTGTCACTCCAATCTCTCCCTCACTTGAGGGAGCCACAAAGAGAGAAGCGTACCCACAGTTCAGGTTGTCCCTGATCTTTTTTCAGCACAGGTGCAACAGCACTCATCACTCCATAAATGTTTTGATTTTCTCCCTCAAGGCCACACACGTTTGTGCATAAACACAACTCTGAACCATCACACATGTGAGCACCCATTGACAAAAAAAAAAAAAAATGCATTCACAGGCACGCACGAACACACCCACACTGAAGTACACTCGTTGCTACACTGGAGTATAACACATGGAAACACACACAACACTATACCTGCATTGACGTGCTGAGTAGCATGCATGAAGACACACATTTTTGCTTCCACAAAAGTGTACCACTTGCCTAGTTTCACAAACACATGCCATCCCACGCACACACATCTTGTACATCACACCATAAATTTAACACACACACAAACGCACACAAAAATGCACACACCAGTTGAACAGGAATTTTGAATGCATATCCTGATTTCATCCTCCTTCCCAGCTCACCATGTACGTCCACTCAATCCACCTTCAACTTGGCTACATAATCCTCTCAATTTCTCACCTGTTTTGTACCACCTTCCTCTGACCTCTCTCTTCACTCTGTTTCCACTCCTCTCTTCCTTCTCTTCCCCCTCCTCTACTCCTCCACCTCCCAAATGTGTCTTTGTATCCGCATTAGGGTTGACCCATGCGGTGTGGCCCTGAATTCTGATGTGTCATTTGTGAAGTGCTGCACTTTAAGGATCTTTCTAAAACTGGGTTGGAGTGATGTGTGTGAGTGAGAGAATGAGTGAAAATTGTTAGGAAGTGTGTGTGTGTGTGTGTGTGTGTGTGTGTGTGTGTGTGTGTATCTGAGCCAGCAAAATTTTAACAAGTGGCCAATAGGTGAAAATCACAGGTGTTTTCACTAGTGTTTAATGTTTGGTTTTGTGGCTGAATTTTAGGAAAACTGCTGAATCTCTTCTTTTTCTGAAGCCTTTTTCAGTTGTTCTAACACAGCTGAATTCACAATGTAGTTGTTCTTGTAAATGCTTGTTACTACCAAACAACCAGTATTTACTGTGCTACTGGACAGAGACGTCAATCAAAAAAAAAAAGATGTCTATCAAATCTTGATTTTATGATTGCAAGTGAATGACAATGGCTGCACCATGTTATAAGCTATTGGCATTTAAAATGAGTGATTACAGAGAAAGTTAGAGGCGAAAGAAAGTTTTTTTTTTTTTACTTTACTGCCACACAGCCCTTGACCAGGCACCATCATCATATTTCAAAGACGATGTTTCCTTGTCCAAACTAAAACGCAAGTCTTGGAATTTTTTAGTTCTGACCCTAAAAGTGCTTTAACAAGTGTAAAGAATAATACAAAAAAAAAAAGGTCAGAAATATAACAAGGCGAGAGGCCATGAAGAGCTTTAAAAGTGATCAGTAGAATTTTAAAGTCAATTCTAAAACATACTGGTCAGTGTAATGAAGCTAAAATAGGAGTAATGTGGTCATATTTCTTTGTTCTGGTTAAAGACGCGTCCCAGAAGCGGCTCTCTGCTCGGCTCTGCACAGAATAGGTAGCAGTTCTATTTTTCAAGCAGCACAGAGCAGTAGAAGTACAAAATGCAAACACTGATTACAAAATCAACAAAAGCTAAACATGTTAGCAAAATCAGGCAGGCAAAATGCTCTGAATCTGAAAGGCTCCTTGTGGGAAATGCAGCCTGAAGTTGACGGAACAAAACAGGGTCACATAGAGCTGTGAAGAAGGTAATAGAAGCACAAAAAAGACAAATTAATAACAAGTAAATAACATGGGGCAGGCTGCACGCTGTGCTGCTGAAATGCTTCTGAGACGCTTTCAGTGGACACCGTAGCTGGAGTCAGTGGATTCCTGTTTTCACTGTGTTCCGACTACGGCTGCATGATATTGGGAAAAACAATTACATTGCTTTTGTTTCCTGCAATGTATATTAAGGTCTGAAGTAAATACAGAAAATTTCACCAGATACATGTAGTGTGTTATTCATGTACAGATATACAATTAACAATCATACTTTTAATCATTTGTGTACTTTAAAAAGTCTATCCTCTATGTGCATACTGTGTGTAGGTGTGTATGAGAGTGATGGAAAGAGAAAGAGAGCTGGTTGACATTTTCCCTCCAACTAGCAGAGGGCTGGTGGGCAATGCCAGTAACACAAGTCTGTGTGTGTTTGTGTGTGCTTTAACAAATGTCACTTTCTACTGCCAGCTTATGGCAAACACACACACACACACACATACACAGAATGAGGGTACGATTGTTCTCTGCTGCAGGGTTTTGCATGATGGTAAACTGTCTCACTGCACCGAGGTAAACTGTATGCCAGCACACACACACACACACACACACACACACACACACATACACACACTCTTTATCGTTGTCTGTCTCTCCTTCAATTAGAGCCCATATGCTAGAAGGCCCCCAGCTCTCCATGTGCCCCTTTGAAGTGAAGTAGATTAAAAAAACAAACGTTTGGAAAACCATAAATGAGCATTTGCAGAGCTGAGAATAGAGGAACACACACATAGACACACATACACAAATTCCCAGAAATACATTTATTAAAATGCATAGACTTACAGTATCACATGTTTGCGTACACTATGGAGCAGACATGAATACATTCATCAGTGTGCGTCTAAATTCATAAATACTCACACAAACACAGTGACCATATTAATATTTGACTAGATATTCTATATGACCTCTGCCTGTTTTTATAAATTTACAGTATGTGCTGAGAGATAGGTCGAAATAGAAAAAAAAAGTAAGTGTGAGTGGCTTGCCAAATGTCCTCTCGAAAAAAATCCAACTTATGCATTCAGGAAAAAGCATTCCCTGCTGAATGTAGAGCAGGTTTGGGAAATTGGATTTTGAAGCTATTTTGTCCACTTCTTTAACTCCATAGATTTCTCTGCTCAATGTATTCACTGCACAGGGATTTGTTACCTGTAGTGCTTTGCATTATCTGTCTCTCTCTGGTTGGCCTTTACAAAATATACACAGCGATTACACTCTGACTTTGCAAAATGCGCATAACACCGCGGATGTACTCAGGCACGCGCACACACCCACACCTGCTGCGATCAGCTGGTATTTACTCCTCATCTCACAAGGCTTTGGGATCGCCCTCACAACATTCAACGACTAAGTAATTAACAGCAGCGCTTCTCAGCTGGGAGGCAGAGACAAACTGCGTACACACATTATCAAGAACACACAAAACAATGCAAATATGCACAAGCAGATAGGCCTAGACAAAAATGTAGAGGAAAGCATAAACTGAAATATCACAAAACACACAGAATAACCTCAACCTCAACAAAGGATAATTCTGATTTTTTCAACGTTTGGCCATAATTCTTATTGGTAATACTGTAGAAAGCCCCCTTTAGTTTCAGTTGCTAAGCCTTGTTCTTGCACTGCTGTTTGCAATGATAACAGTGTCAGTTTTACCATCCAAAATTGCAATAACTTATAACAATGTGTCTTCAATACAATGTAAATTCATACAGAAATAAACAAAAAAATAAGCTTCTTAGCTCTAGCTGATGACAGCAAATATTGTCAGCTGAAATGACAACTGTCACTAGCAGATTGTACCTGCTGTAGCTAACTAAGCGTAGGCTGATGGTAACGCTAAAACTCTGTTAGTTGGTTAAAAACTTGTTTCAAAACAAGAATTTTGTTTAAGTAGTCTTAACAAACCATTCTCTCTCCCCAACACGTCACATATGGACACATTGTCAAGACCCATTGGCTTCAGTTTGTAACACACTGTAGATCCCTATAGCGTCATAGTTGAGTGCAGTGGGGGGAAGCCCTGCTGCAACAGTTTTTGAGGTTGGCATATGATATTTAACACAAAAGACTGAGTAAGGTGGTGGTTGGGGTGGATGGAGGGCCATAACCCGGACTTTGAATCAGGAGTTTGTGTCCCTTGTGAAACAAAAAGTCAACATTAAATATTTTTATTTACGTTAGGCAAGTTACATAATTGCGTAAGTTACGCAAGTGACATTAGTTAACTGACACGTTAACTGCCATAGTTATTTTAACCCAAACCATCATCTTTTCCTAACCTTAACTAAGTAGTTTTGTTGCCTAAACCTAACCAAGTATTTTTTGTGCCTAAACCAACTTTAGTAACAAAATGGCGATGTTACAAAATGTTTTATTTTGAAAGTGTAACTGGACATTGCATTTCTTATCACTAAGTGTTGCTAACTTGACCGTGGAGCTCTAAACGTATAAAAATTATGCTAAAGGGGTACCCAGGGCGTTAAAAAGCGATGCCAAAGGGCCTTGACCAAGCGTCAATATGTGACATGTCGGGAGTGAGAATATGTTGGTCTTAACTATACACAAAAAGGCTACATGGATGACATAATGCTAAAAGACTAAGTTTAAAGCTAAATGTAGGTGTAGCATGAAAGGACTACAAATTTCGTTTTGTTATGCAACCTTGTGCTGTATAATGACATATAAACAACCTCGTACCTTGTATGTCCCAGGCAAAAAGTCGGCCAGCTGATGGCCTACATAGAAAACATGCATTGTTCTTCTGCTTAAATGTTTTTTTTTGAAACAGGATTTGACAATATGGAATGACACATATGTTTGGCAAACATAACGCTAAGTTTGGCTGTAGTTACTACAGTGTAACCTTCCCCAAACTAAATGAAGCACACTCTAAACTCTGATATATTGGCACCTTGGCTTCAACTCAAAAAATACCTGTTCAGGATTGGCACATCCACTAACATAACCTGTAACCCCACATAATAATGGAAAATACTATGATAGGTAGTAAGTAAACGGTCAGTTACTGAGACTTGGTGTCATGTCTAAGGTTTGTTTGACAGGGCAACAGGAGCCAGTCAGACTGTCAAACTGTCTGCAGTAAACATCTATCACAGTTTATTTCTGTGTTATAATTACAGACATTTCCAGTGTGCTCACTTTCGTTTTTTACACCAAAACAAGTGGTTTAAATAATCTGTCTGAAGAAGAAGCTGTAATAAACCAGGATTGTCCTTTAAACGCTCGCTGGAAACAATAACATGATGACAAAGAGCAGACCTGAAAATGTTAGGCTAAGCTGCCACAAAGCAAACCTTTTGCCTCTTTTAAAAGCAACCTGGACGACACCCCCACAACTCCAAAGAGCAACTTTTCTGCTGTGATAAGATAAATTCTGACAGCACTTCAGGAGCACAGGAGAGTGTTTTCTCTTGTTTCTTCTTCGGTCTCCTGAGGTTAAACTATTTGTTTCTTGGGTTTTAGTGGCATCAAGTCTTACGGCCATTATGAAACAAACTTCAACAGTGACAAGAAGGTGAGCAGGGGGACATGCGCAGTGCATGTGGGGGCAAGTGTCTGCATGCATATGTCATGTGTCATCAGTATATGCAGGCATGTTCCTGTGTGTCATTGATCCTCAAGTCCAGTTCTGTTTTTTGTCCTTCCATGTAATTAACTGCAGTCAACTGTCGGCTCAGGTGTAAATCAGGCTCTAATTAGATTGCTAGAATGAAAAGTAGCTGACAGAATAAAAATCCAGAATGAGAGGATTTGGGGAACTGGTGGATATATTCAAACTGCCACTGTAGAGCACTGAATCACACCCACCTGTTGATAGGACTGACTGCTCTTTACTTACTACACCAGAAACCAGCAGAGAAATCAGTCTAAGGTGAGAAATCAAATCACGTGTACACGTGTGCTCAACTAGCCTCATTACTGCAAAAACTAAATTATGTTATAATCTGACCATTTCTTCCCAGCAAAAGTCTGTGCCTCCTTTGTTGTTATGCTGAAATCTACTGAGACGCAGTGAGGTGCCACATTTGAGACTAACATATATTTAAATTCTAAATAAACCTGATAGAAGCTACATTTCACCTATTGGCTAGACATGCAAATGTTTATTTACTGTATTATGCGAAAGAAGCTTTCAGTGTTGCATCGTCTTCTAATGCATTAACGTAGAAGGGCTAAAAAACAAATGTCGAGTAGCGTAGGTGCAGACATACTTTACATCCTTGGCCAACGCAGTGTTATTTTACACCTAAGTATAATGTCTTTCATTAAACCCACTCTGCATATGTCTTACGCCTGTTGTGTGAGTTTATAAATCCATAAAATGTAAATTCTTGCCATAATGTGAGAGGTTCAGTCAGATCTTATATTTATGTGGCAGTACAGTAAGTTGGTATCGTCAAATCTTGCTCTCTAAGACTGTGGGGGAAATCTCTGTCACTGTCCAGTGAAAACCACATGTCTTCAAATTTGGTAAATTTATATTTTAAAACCATTTAAAAACAATTGGAATATTAAAAACAACACATTGTAACAAAACTGAAAACAGGCATGTTTTTTAACCTCAGGAAAAGTTGATGTTTTGGAGGTACATAGCGTTCACGGGACAGCGACAAATTTGCTTTTGTTGTGGATGTTGGTTCATTTGTGAATCTGTGCAGAAGTGTATACGCATGGATAGAAACAAAAAGACCTGGTGAATGAGATCATGGGTTGATCCTGGGTGAAAAGGAGGTTGTTGACACATACAAGAAGAGAAAAGAAGAAAAAACAGAGAAACCCAGATGACGAGAATCATGGCTTCCTTAATAAGAGATGATTTAATCGGCAGCTTAAAGATCAGAAGACCAAATCTATTACACTTAGGTCACCCTAAACAGCTATTCAGGTTTCTAAAACAACATTATCGCCAACTCTCTCTTCTGACCTTTTGAAGCTGTTTTATGGCAAGTACACAGCAGTAAACTGTGCGCTGAGCAGCTGCCAGGTATGATGAAATGAATAGCACCTTTGGCTTCCTGTGAAGCTAGATAAAAAGTTTACAAAAATGTGTAGGTCACAAAACAAACCATACACATAAACCAATGGTAAACATTTGAGTTATAGCACAAACAGAAAATATCTATTACTCAAAACTAGGGACCACTGGTGTGGCAGCATGGGAGTTTTAAAAGAGTTTTATTTATTTTTTTGTGCACCGTAATTGACAACGGTGCACAAAGAAGTAGTGAGCCAAATGTGTGAACATACAGCAGTCACATATGAATGTAGATGTGGTGCACACATACTGGACACTGCTTTCATTTAAGCTCTTCATCATCATCATCTCTTCATTACTGGGCCAGTGTTTGCTCAAAGTCAAGCCAAGATCCCAAAGTTTCCAAAGATAGAGCATATAAGGACGGGCTGAAGTTTGGGGAAATTGGCACGTAAAATAATGCTCAAAACATCTAGAATATTTCCAGCAGATTTGATCTCTGCTGCCACAAACACAAGGCGTCAAGAACTCAGTGTAGCATATAACTGCAATGACGTTTTCGGAAACCAGGAGATTCTGGTATATATTCTGGTAGATATATGTGACATTTTGGGACAATTTAAAGGGACAATCAGAGTTTGTGGGGATAAAACAATAACTTAAAAGTGCTGTACAGTAAAAAAAATCAGCTATTTTAAAAGTGATTTAAAATAAGTACATAGTTTAGGCCCCATGACAAGAAATCTAAATTTATTTTTGTTTTCTTTGTTGAAATCTTAACATCTTAGCACTTGTGGTCATCATCATCGTCCGACATGTACAGTAAAATGTCGTATAGATCATCCAGACAAATCTATTGTGGGAACAGTTTTTTCTTTACTTAATCCCATGTCCAGTTGGTATGTTGTTTTCTCTTTTGTTTTGTGCTGTTTCTCTGAGATCTAATGTATTTATGATGTGTGTGTTGTAGAAAATGCACAGCGCTACACTTTACTGTAAGCATCAGAGCTGCTCTTCTCCAGATCCCAAAATACTGCACAGTGGGTTTTCTGCCTAGAGACAGACACGCACAGAAAGATTGAGTAAGAGAGTAAAGATGAAAAAAGGACAACAGCACAGCACAAGGCGGGTTGGGCCTGAATGAATAATAGGCAATCTATAATGGATGACAAGTTGACCAAGTTCTTTCTCTCTCTTTTTTTCTCCTCCTCTCATTTCCTCCCTCCCTTTGCTTTCTTTCACTTTCTCCTCTTTCCCTCTGTGCTCCTCTCTCACTGTGACACCATGTCACTGCTTTGAGGCACATGTTCTGGAAGAAGACGGCGACTGCCATCCTCCCCTGAGCCTCTTAGCTGCCTTTGGAAGAGAGCCGCTTTACTTTATGGGCTTCTCAAATCTCCTGGAGACATTCTCTCTTCTCTCTACTTCTCAAAAAAGTCCGATTAGAGGACAAGGGATGTAAAACAGGGAGAGAGGAATGAAGAAGGAGGAGGTTGGAGTGAGACAGGAGGAAGGATGACTGGAAAAAAAGGAAGTAAACACTCAGAGATTTTCACAACAATGTAAAACAGGAATCTGTGTAAATGGAAAGAGACACTCTGGGGTGCAACATTTGGCACCTGCTCTCTTGCACTTTGTGCCCTGCAGTTTGGTTAAATTGATGCATTCACAGTGAATCATTCAGTGAGTAAGAGCTTTAACACAGTTGTACAAAATCATTCATTATTGGCTCCACTCTTTGAAATTGTAAAACAACTCCAATATGACTGCAGGAACAGACACTAAGTGAGAATCTGTCAAGTTTCACCGCATTTTTCTTCAGTTTGTTCATTTCTTTCTTTATTCATTGTCAGTCATAAACATTAGCACCTGTTATTAAGAATCCTGCCACGCTTGGCAGCAAGCAGGATATAGAATGGTGCAGCTCCATGGTGTTTTGTTTATAACAGCTGTGTTAGTTGTCCATAAGCTTCTAAGCTGCCTTCCCTACCGCGCCACTCCCAGTGTTGCACAGACCTCCTGTGGTGCTCCTCTGGTAAGTTTATTGTACACATCAAAACAGAGCACAGAGCGTATTACAACATGGAGAGAGCTGGAAATAATAGCTGGGCAAACATCTACAGCCTCTCTCTGCTTTTTGTGTGATGATATTTGACACGGAATCCACCTTGTTGTTGAGACAGAGACAGGAGAGAGACAGGCAGAGGTGGAAAAACCTCATCAGATTTATGCTTGTTATTGGATATTAATGCCGGGGCTGAACAAATGCACATATTCTGGTAGGGGGCCAGTTCTGTTACAGAGACACTGAGAGTAGTGACACAGCGAAGAAAGGTAAAGATTAGATGAAGTGGATCATTTAAAAAAAGGAGGGTTTAAAAAGAAACAACCGCTCAGGTGATTTCTTTTTCTATATCAACATCTACTCTCCCCTGTTGGTGTAGCAGTTGTGCAGGAGACAGCTGGGATCCAAATGACATAGCACTCTGGGACCAGCTCAGTTTTTCCATCACTCATTTTCAGTCCAAAACATTTTCACTTTCAATAATACTCTAAACTGCAGTCGTTTCACAGTGAAAAGATTAGAAACTGTTATTGCCTTATTGTTATTGCTATTTTTGGTTTGATCTGTCTTCAGCCATCTTTCAGCTGTTAGCCACATCAGTAGTCTCTCTCTCTCAATACAGCAAACACCTGCGAGGACATCAGCTGAAATATTTAACACAGCTCTCCCAGAATCCACACTCAGCATACAAGCGGCACTATGTTAGCACAGTTAACCTCACCCAAAATAATGTTGATGTTGTCTCTTCCGTGCAGCTCTCACTACCCATTACTAATTGGCATCTTTCAAGATTTTACGAGGTCAGAACTTGATTTAAAATTAATTTGACTTTGTTTTCCAGTCACTGCACTGTGGCTGGATAAGCTGAGATCAGGATGCTGCAACAAACATAACAACACCCATTTGACACATGAGGCACAGGCACATAGAAGCTAAATATATTACAATGAAAGCAAATGTTTCCTTCAGTAAAATGTAAACAAAGATGTGAGGCACTTGTCACAGCTGGTGACTGTTATTGGATTGTTTTGCACTCGTATACAATGACAGCTGAAATTGTGTTTTTCATGCTAAACAACATGGAAATCAAATATGAACAATTGAATACTTTGCATGATAGATGTTTCTGGTGACTGACGGTATTTTCGCAATCTGTTTAGAAATGGGATTGTAGGGTTTTTATTTTCATTGTATATTTTTCCATGTACTGTTGCCATACCCCAAAGATGTCTCTCTGTGTAAAATCCTAAACACCATTAAGTTAATACCAAATCCCTGGCCTACAGACATTTTGTTTTATACCGCAGTACACCCACCGCTATCCCTTAACAGCATTACAGGAAAATTACATCAAAAATATCAGCTAGACCCCCAAGTTAGCTCAGTATTTTTCTGACGTCTGAAGGCTGCAATCACACGCAGAAGGGGAATCTAAAAACATGACCTTTGGTGACCCAAAATAATCTCACACATGAGTCAGCAGAGACAAGACTGCCCCACAGAAATGTTACTGTAGCAAAATAAAAATAAAGGAGATGCACGCACATACACAAAAAGAAAGACAAATATTAACTAATTGTCTTTTTAGTTACTCTTAAGCCTGCCTTTGTTTGCCACCAGAACACACAGTGGGAAGTTGGACAGAAGTATATTCAGTATATTCCTACATAAAGTAAAAGATCCAAACATAGAATTACAGTTCTACTAGCTTCACAAGAGGATATATATATACATATATATGTGTGTGTGTGTGTGTGTGCATACATGTGTGTGGACGCACTGCTGTTTGACTGACAGCTGAGGTAATTATAGTTCCACAGTGGCAGTAACCCCTGCGCAACCTCTCAGGCTGAGTCCTCGCACCCCGGCACTGATGAAGCCCAGCGCGGAAGCTAATGCCAAAATGCATGCTTCATCTGCTGAAAATATACCTACTAAATGACCAGGGGAGGAGAGACGGACAGAGTGAGGAGGAAGAGAGATAAGATAAACAAAAGAAAAAGGGGTGCACAAGTTGGCCGAGACTGAACTGACCAACCAGGAAGTAAAAGGTGGTCAATAGAGAAATGAAGATTATCAGGAAGAAAAGTATAAACCTGCGTGAAGAAGTTGGAGGGGTGGGTAGCGAAGTGTTGGTAGATAAGGGTGACAACCGCTGTGCACTGCTGTACTAACAGGGACAGGACCAAAATAAACCTGCAAGACCGAGCAAAGGTGAGAAGACTCAACCATTTTTAATAGACAGCGGGGGGGGTATAATTACACCATTAAAACTTATAGCTGCTCTGAAATCAATATTTCATCCATTGTTAATATACAAGTGACTGTGTAATATGAAAGGGGTTGTTCGTAGTGACCATAGACCATATAAAACAAGTGGACATGACTTCACCCATTGGTTTGTGGAGTACTATTTTGAAGCCTCGAGTCTGGCATATTGGCCGCTGCTATCTTGTTTAAATTAAACCAGAAGTGACTATATTTAGACGAGAGTGTGGAGCTGGGGATGGATATGCATTGCTATGCCTGACCGATCTCTGTGGTAGCAACTTGTCAATCACAAGGTAGCCACGCCCTAAAGCAAACCCTGCTTTATCGTCTATTTTACTCTAAATAGGACTGTAATTTAAAAGTCATGCTGTATCGAAGAAGACTTGAAACTAGCGACTGAGGTCATAAACTCATTAGGAAAGTGTTTATTGAAGTAATAAATCGAGTGAGAACTAGGTTAATTTTGTATGTGGTTCAGAGCTGTAGCAGTCTACAGTGAGAGGGAAATGTCTGGTTACCTAACCAAGCAACCTTTTTTGCTGGGGTTGATGGATGGGTCAGCAAATCAACAATCAATATTGTTTTCTAACCATGACCAAAATATAACTTTAGCCAAGTCGTTTATGTACCTAACCAAACTTTAACCATACTGTAGTGTGTAGTGTGGTGGATCAGAATGTGGTCAAATGAGTAATTTTTCTAAATGTTATTATCCCTCATTAACCCAACCACCAGTGCTTTCCTCATTTCATCCACCTCTGCATGTCTAAATGTATATAAGCCCATCTAACCCCTTTCTCTCCCGTTTGTCTCAGTCCCCCCTCCCCAAACTCAGTTTGTTTCCTCTCTCCATGGGCAGCATGGTGGCCCAGTGGACGGCACTGTGGCCTCACAGCAAGAAGCTCCTGGGTTCAGACCTCGGTCATCCCAGGCCTTTCTGTGTGGAGTTTGCATGTTCTCCCCATGTCTGCTTGGGTTTCTCTCAAGGGCTCCGCTTTCCTCCTACTAAGACATGCGTGCAAAACTTCGTAATTCCACCATTGTAATTGTTCTTATATACCACAGGGGGATCATAAAGCAAGACGCTTATGGTGATATCTCAACCCCAGGGTTCCTAGATGCTCCGGCCTCCACAACCCAAATCAACCCACTTCATACCTACCTTCTCGACCCCTCTTTCCTCCCCTCTCAACCTCTCCATCCTATCCTTCCTGAACCTCCTCCTTAACCAAATAAACTACCTCTTGTTCCTCAATTCGCGTGGTCTTACTTATTGAACTATTGTCATTTTTTGAAAGCAATGAGAAATATTATGATCCTAGCGACTGGAGCACCACATCAAACAATGCTTGTATGTATTGTTTGGGAAGGCAATGACAACGACGTCGTTTGTAGGACCTGGTTTGTGTGTGTCGAAACCTGTGTAAGTGATGCCTTAATCTCCATTTAGTAAAGACACTGTAACTAGGCTTAAGAACAGCTGGCACAATTGGCTCCAGATGTAGATGTCCTTCTCTTATCTTTTCCCTCACTCTCCTCACCTCACCTCCTCTCTCTCTCTTTCTCTCTGTCTCTCTCTCTCTCTCTCTATGTTCCAGGTCTTCACTAGTTTAATGAAATATTCATCTTTTCCTGACGTCGCCTTGCTTTCTTCCCCTCCCATCTCTCCACCTCTTTCCCTCTGCCTCGTCTGTTAAAATCCAAATCACAGTTATTGTCTCCTTCCTCATCCTAAACCTATCAGTGCGTCCCCCTCCTCTTCCATCACTCTTTCAATCACTCCCCTCGTCTCCTCCCAACTCTCTCTGATGTCTTTCTCCTGTCATTTTTTTTTATCTGACTATGCTAAAATAATCTGTAATCTGTGGGTTTAGTCTGCACAGCGGCTGTACCGGAAATGTTAATGTTAAAGGATCACAGAGCAGGGGATTATATAAATTACTGTGATGTACAGCAACAGAACAGCTCAGAGGAGCTCTGTTAGTTAGCTATCTGATATACAGCAGAGTGAAACATGCTCTACTAAGCCTCATAGGACTCCAGTGATAGATGATAAGTAGAAAGAATTCAATAGTGCAATTTATCTGGGGTTAGAAATAATTTATCACTTTACATTTTATGTATTTCTCTTTCGAAGTTGCTGATCTACTGTGTATACTCTTTATGCCTAAAATGTCACAATTCTGCTGAAATGAGGCACGTGAGTCTCATAATTGGATTTGACATATAAAGAATTCAAATTTTGATTATGTTTTAGGATGCGCGCATATGGTCCTACACAGTTTAATTCTGTTTGCTTTATTCCTGCTCAATTTCCAGGTATTTTATGCTGTGTATGTAAATTTTGCAGGGATATACTATAAAGGACTCAGAGAATGCATACCTCTGCCAATGCTGTACAGTCCTCTTAAAGGTCAAATTCCTAGACTTTTTAATTTGCATGACAAATATTTACAGCTAGTCATAGGATATCACCTCATCACCAAATATGCCTTCTACCACCTCAAGAACATCTCCAGCCTTCAGGCCTTCATCCTCGGATTTTGTGGCTCAGTTACTCATAAATGCCTTCATCACCTCCCACTTGGACTACTGTAATGGTGTCCTGTTCGGGGCACCCAGCAAAGTCCTGGACAGGCTTCAATATGTGCAGGAATCAGCTGACAGGGTTCTCACACTAGTCCCTGGCAGCACATCACCCCAATACTCACTCACCCTCACCAGCTCCCGGCCAAATTCTGCATCACCTTCAAAATTCTCCTCCTCGCCTATAAATCTCTCCATGCCATTGCCCCCCTGTACCTCCTGGACGTTCTCCATCCCTACACCCCCTCCTGGAATCTGCGGTCCATGGACAAGGGTTTGGTCTCCATACCCCACACCAGACGACGGACTTTTGGGTATGGAGCCTTCAGTGTCACAGCCCCCACCCTCTCGAAGGCGCTATAAAAATGGAAGTTGTTGTTGTTGTTATTATTATTATTATTATTATTATTATTATTATTATCCATCCATCCATCGTCATCCGCTTATCCTGCATACAAGGTCGCGGGGGGCTGGAGCCAATCCCAGCTGACATCGGGCAAAAGGCGGGTTACACCCTGGGCAGGTCGCCAGTCCATCGCAGATTATTATTATTATGTTGTTTATTATTATGGTATTGTTTTGTGATGAAATGAGCATATTGTATTGTTCACATTAATGATTCCAAGCAAATTTGATGCCTTGACAAGGTTTTGTTTTACATACAGTATTTGATCAACTTTGTTTGATATAATGCATTATAGTGGAACGTGGTTAATTGCTTTCAATTGCTATCAATGTAATTATTACATACATTTGCCATGTATATATGACTACATATGAGTACAAGAATCATGTTCTTAAAAATATTGTGATATTTATTTCCATCTTTGACTCATGATCAAACTTTCTACAAAAAGTATTTAACTTTTTATCAGTTAAAGGAATAGTTTGACATTTTGAGAAGAGTTAGTTTGAAGAGTTAGTTTGAGAAGATGGGTACAAAGAGCATTTCTGCTTACCTTAGTTTAAAGACTGGAAACAGGGGGCAACAGCTAGCCTGTCTTTATCCAAATGTGAAAAAACAGCACCTCTAAAGCCAATTAACCACCAGTTAACATGTTATATTTCATTTGTTTAATCCATACAAAAGTGTAAAAAAGTTGTTAATCTCCTTTTCGGAGATAATGATATTGCAGGCTTTGTTCCATCACCAGATAATAACGGTAATCAATCTCTTTCTCAGGAAAAGTCATAAACAGAAATGTTCTCTATTAAGGTGTCACCGTACAAAGCTGTGACTGTAGTAACATCTTCCATACTGTGCTCAAAGCCACTGCAGACAGTGTTTAATAATGAGCAATAATACTGGAAAAGGAGCAGAGACTGAGTGTGCTCTGACTGGGGTTTTGGAGGAGGAAAAAAAAGATCACCAGATCATTCCTTGAAAAAGAAATGTCATGTCTCCATGTACTTTTGGTCTATTGCAATTCTACCAAAAGAATCACAACATTATTGCAAAATGATCTGAGCAACTAAATAATGTCTTGACTTGTGCATTCGCTGTGCTGAGGGATAGCATCAAATTTAAAATGTTGCCGCTTGTTGGAAATGAAATGGATGAACAAGATGACGAACATGATGATGGACCTGATGCACACAGTCTCTATCTCTGCTTCACATAATTACTTTGGGGAATAGAGTGCAGATATGACTCCATTTCAATTATTTAGATTCAATATCATCAAACAGTGGAGTGTTTGGGTGAAAAGAGGAAGAAATTTTGCCTGTGTGTGTGTGTGTGTGTGAGTCTGCATGCATGCACATTTGTATTCCTAAGTGCACAAACGTCTGTGCACCTTTATGCACCTCTGTGAGGGTCTGAAATGTGGTGTCCCTGTTTAAGAAACTGCACGGTAATGCTCTCGGAGACTCTAAGCCAATCCAAATCTCCAGTGAGGGAGCTTGTCCAATCAAGGAAGAGGTCGAATATGAGGTGGAGGAAGAAAAGAACTTGAGAGATGCAATGAGAGCAGGCAAGGAACAGAGAGAGAAAGAGAGAATGTGTTGGTCTAAAGACAAAAGGCTTAAAGCAAACATAAAGTTATCTTTTCTCATTGAAGCACTATAAGAATTTAAATACAAAAACAAAAATGTACCCACAATTTATCCCCAATAATTGGGGATAATAATTATAATCTTCAGTTGCCCGTCCTGCCATGCTGCTAACTCTGTCTTGTAATTGGCTGTTTCCATGTTGATTGCATTGTTTGTATTGAGCTGTCTGCACTTATTTCCCAGCCTGTCTGTGTTGCAAGAGATTTAGATGTGTAAATGTGCAATATAATGTGTAAATAAACCATTAAAACCATAGAGAATGGCAATGTTTCCTAATTTGCATTCACAGCGGAGAACATAAGACATTCCACATTCTCCACGATAAATAAAAGTATTGATTTGTTGATTGGAAGTCAGCTTTTCATCCCCACAGCAGAGCACGCTCTGTTCAGGCGTCACATATGAGGTGATGTTCGTCTCCCTCGCTGTCCTCAATAGAAACACCATACATGCGTGACTTTAAGTAACACCACATGCTGGTCTCTCTCTCTCTCTCTCTCACACACACACACACACACACACACACACATGCACTGAGGCAGAACTGCTGACAGCAGTCTCTGGATTATCTCTGAGCTTCTCCATACTTCTTTACAATTCACAAAACCATCGCTGTATCTCTCTGTCCATTTCACCATTCTCTTTGTCTCCTCTGCTTATTTTGCATTTGGCCTCCCACATTTACATTTTAACACCCCTCTACATACAATCACACATAGAGGAAGTCATATTATTTATGTATGTTTGAGCACAAAAGAAAAATAAATAAAGATGATTCAAAATAAGAAAAGAAAAGGCAGTCTTCTGTTTTTCATGACTTGACTAGGGGTGACAATTTGTGTCATTGCCATAAGTGTCAGGTGCATTAGTCATACTGTTGACGAGGGGCTGGGGCTGTACTGGAAAAGCCACCCCACTGCAACCAGTGGTTAATGAGGTGTGCGCAGCACACTGGCAACTCTAACCATTATCTATCATGGAGGGGAACAAAGCCACAGGAGGCTATTGATTATCTATTTGACATGCTGCTGAAGCCAGGAGGGCAGGAAGAAAATAGGGGACAAGCACATAAAAAATAAATAATCCAGTCTGTCTGACAAATGGATGGAGACACAGAGACAGGAATCAAACACAGGCATAAGCTTTGATAAAATCATTTGCAGTATTTTTGTGTGTTCGGGGAAATTAGACACAAGGGAAGCAGTTTGAAGCAGGTTTACTTTTATTGTGACAAGATTTGCACAGTTTCTTGATGGTTTTAGCATCAAGGTAATATTAAAAGGGATTGTGCTGGTTGATGAGCAGAAGCTATAGGCAGACAATGTGCTGTCATGTCCAGCACTGTTTATGTACAGTGCTGGACATGACAATCGAATAGATTCGATAGATTCGAAAAGTGTTAATGTGTACACATCTATGGTACACACTAACGTTGACCACTGAGTCCTAAGCAGCTCAGCGAGTCTGTGTCAAGCTAGGCCACAGTTGTACCTGAGCCACACGCCCAAATAAAATGCATATCATTATTCTAATAAATGGCTAAGACTACAAAATGAGTGTCCTGACTAAAATAAGCATTGTTACTGAGTAATGCAGTAACAGTATTGTGAGGGATTACAATTTGAAACAGGTTTTACGTTAATGATGGCTCAGTAAGCCGTGACGGCAAGCCTGCATGAACAATACTCAATTCACTCAATTCACGCACTTCAAAACTTGGATGGTGTACTCATAACAAAAAAACATGTGAAAATTGCAGCAGATGAAGCTGCAGCAGTTGAGATTGTAAAAGTAAAAGTGTGTTAATTATTTTTTTTTTTTTTTAATAAAATTGAACTGAAGTCAAGTGAGCAAACAAGCAGGCTAATATTTTGGCGGGTGACAATAGCAATCAAATTATAATGATCTACCCAGTTACAATTTTCCATCAAAAAGAAGAACAAGGAGAAAAAGTGGTTCTAAAACTGAAGCCACTAAATGGAATTCAGCCATTATTAATTTTATTATTTCCACCTGTGCTTTTCCTACTGTGACATGTCAGAATGTCTTCTGTGGGAAAAGGCTTGTTCTGAAAGTACATTACAGTTACTAATCCCAGTATCGGTGTCTTACCAGAAGTTGGCTCGGAGTGTTGATATCAGTTTAGTCTATGTGCACTCAATGGACAGACTGGTTTAGGACGTGGTAGCTTAGTTCAGAGGCTGCCAAAAGAGGAGGAATATTCTTTCTGGAAACTCCAAATTTGTCTTATTTACATGTTGTGTCTTCTTTCCTGCTAGCTAGCCCATGTTACGCTTATATTCAGGAATCACATGAGCTTTTTGGGACATTGTATATATGATATATATTAAACCTTGCAGCTTCACTGTGAGAATAGGGGTTAAGCTAGTTGTTGATGGTCATTAAAAGACCTCCTGTTGTCTAGTTGCTTGCTAAACCATGTACAATGCCATGGGTGACATGTGGGTGTGGTAGCTTTGAAGTTGTTAAAAGAAACAACTGATAGACCAGAAGGAATTAGTTACACTACTCATTGTATTACTCTGATTAGTAGTGTGGTGCTTTTCAATGCATAATACGTTTTCAATAGTTGTTTACATTACTATATTAACAAAGTAAAGCTTCTGATGCTGACCGATGATGCTATATTTGCTGGACCCCACAAGTTTAAAGGGCTTTTTGAGGGTCAAGACTTAGTTACCGAGTTCCCCAAGTTTGGATTTCTGTGCTTTAAAGCTCAGACTTGGCAAGTTCGGCTCGGGAGTACAAACTCCCAGGAACGGGAGCATGCAGTCAGTCATTCAGCAATTGGAACAGCAGCGGACTTGATGACGGACCTGTTAGCAGGTGGGACCTCACATCTCCGAAAACGCTGTAGCAAATTTTCAAATCACCTCTGTCTTTAGAAATCGACCACATATTTGGAGTTTAAACAACTATATTCCCAGATAAAAAACTCTTAAAACTGCGTTCTGTGACACAATAACAGCAGTATTATAACTTACAGTTGTGAATTTTCGCCTCCGACATTTCCGCTTTTTGGCGGTAAAAAGCATTCTCGGATACCTGGCTATACGAAGTCCACACAAGCGGAGAACACATCCGGGTATTTGACTGTACTTGGCTAGATGCAGACTTTTGAATTGGAACGGTACTTGGGCTGCGACTGATGACGTTTCACAAGTCCACAAGAACACAAGTACAGAAAAGAACACATTATTGAGAAACATCTCTGGTTTCAGTGTTCAGGTTAGAATAAGGTGATGGTTAGGCATCAACCTGTGATGGTTAAGGTTGGGCTAAGGGGCTAGGGAATGCATAACGTCAATAACAGATCCCTACGAAGATAATGACACACGGCTGTGTGTGTGTGTGTGTGTGTGTGTGTGTGTGTCTGTCTTCCACAGTTGGAAACCAGAAAATCAAGACTTTAGTGTGTGATGTTATGCTGATTTATATCCTGGTGCTGCTCAGTTCACAGTTAATCAGGGACTAAATTTGAGCAGCCGCGATTGTTTGAATATCATATTCAAATATAAATACATCATAATAATTGGTTCTGAAACAGCTCTGAAAATAGTGATGAGTTCCATCTTAAAATGTGCGTTAAAATATCTGACACTTTTCGCACAGCTGTCATATAAGACAGTTTCAACATGTGACTGAGAGGTGAATTATATTTTCCCATTATAGCACTGAATATAAAAAGGAGAGGCAAGAGTAGAAACAGGCGGATATTTGCCTTTTAAATGGCACAATAGAAAATAAGGGTGTGGTGGGTGGACATATAACTTTTTAGTGTTTGTTATTTAAAGGTACCCTTTGGAGTTTTCAACCAGCGGCACCATGGAGCAATGTGTTGGCGAGCCGGTCCTCACTTTGTTAGTATCACTTGCTCTGCTAATGTGATGCAAATGTATAACGCATGCAAGCTATATAATGTATGTCATTTTCAGGCTATTTTATAGCTCGACAAATTTTCAGAACGGGCTTGATGTTGGCAATAGTCAAGTTCCTATTTAATAATTATCAAACATGGTTAATAGCTAATATTTTCAGTGGTTCAGCAGTTGCAGGACCAGTGGATTTGTCACTCCGACCAGTGTCAAGATGAAGACTACTGTCGGGTAACATGTTATGTCGTCTTGTCTGTCCACACTTTTAGCCTAAACGTGTTCTACCTAAGCACCTGTACTGTAGCACTGAACACACTTCTTAGTTGTTTTATTTAGGAGGGATGCAGTTCCAACTTTGTTCCTTGTTTCTACAGAACAGTGTCAAATTACACGTTCGGGGTGCTTTCAATCACGAAAATGTGTGAGAAGCGTAGGCCAGCTTCAGGAGAGGGAGGGACAGTGTTACTGCTATAGACCTAATTTTATGAATTACATAATATTATTTCTGTTGGAGGGTGTTTCTTGTCTATTCTGCAATTCTGTTTCTGTGGCTGATCAGAAGTGTTTAGTCGGTAGAGCAGGTTTTCAATTATTATCGCTTGCACGGGCAGCAGGTGGCACCAGCCGGAGAGAGTGTGTAGGAGATGTCCATTCTTGTCCGATAACAGTTTTGTAGCCAACACTGCCTGTACTGTTACCAATTCACAGGCCGATCGATGCTAATCACTATCTACAGTGGGGGAAATAAGTATTTGACCCCTTGCTGATTTTGCAGGTTTGCCCACTTACAAAGAATGCAACAATCTACAATTTTAATCATATGTACATTCTAACAGTGAAAGACAGAATCCCAAAGAAAATTCCAGAAAATCACATCATATGAATTTATAAAAATTGATGACCATCTGATGAGGAAAAACAAGTATATGAGCCCCTACCAAACAGCAAGTATTCTGGCTCCTACAAGCCAGTTAGTCTTTCTTTAAGACACAGCCCCAATCCCAACCAATTATCTACATCAAATACACCTGCCTCACCTCGTTACCTGTATAAAAGACACCTGTCAACACCCAAACAACCAGCATCCAACATCACCACCATGGCCAAGACCAAAGAGCTTTCTACGGACATCAGGGACAAGATTGTTGATCTGCACAAGGCTGGGATGGGCTACAAGAGAATCGGAAAGCAACTTGGAGAGAAAAGATCAACTGTCGG
>NC_060172.1:19171267-19194442 GCF_021292245.1 Micropterus dolomieu | reverse complement strand
CAGTCTCCAGACCTGAATCCAATTGAAAATCTTTGGAGGGAGCTTAAAATTCGAGTTGCCAGGCGACAACCTCGGAACCTGAATGATTTGGAGGCTGTCTGCAGGGAGGAGTGGGCCAACATCCCTGCCGAAATGTGCACAAACCTTGTCACCAACTATAAAAACCGTTTGACATCTGTGCTGGCCAATAATGGCTTTTCTACAAAATATTAACATGCTGTTTGTCCAGGGGGTCAAATACTTGTTTTTCCTCATCAGATGGTTATCAATTTTTATAAATTCATATGATGTGATTTTTTGGAATTTTCTTTGGGATTCTGTCTTTCACTGTTAGAATGTACATATGATTAAAATTATAGACCGTTGCATTCTTTGTAAGTGGGCAAACCTGCAAAATCAGCAAGGGGTCAAATACTTATTTCCCCCACTGTATCTGACTGAAGTCCACACACCTTGTACGCACAGGTACCCAAAACAACAAAAGACCAGTGCAGATCTGAACATTTAGAACTACAGATGATGAGGCATTAGTGGAAAGGTCACTGGGTTGCCATTACTATTACTTTAGTATTATATTACTATACTGTTGTGTTTCTGCACAACACAGCACAATGTGACACACCATCCATTCCCTCTCAGAATAACTGCTCCCTCAGGAATGAAGCCCCCCCGACCCAAACTCTTCGTCACGGAGGCCTTCCATTATCATAGTCATCGGCTAAAGACAGACATCAATACGTACAATTGACCAGTGATGTCGGCGTGTTACTTCAGGGTCACAGGTTCATCTTCATGTCAAATAGTCAGTCTTATAGTCATTCAGGTGTAGAGGTCAGTTATATCAATGTGTGTATGTGTGACTGAGTGTGTGTGTCTCTAGGCCTATACGAACGTTAATGTGCTGGGATCTGTAAAAGGCGTCAAATAACTGGCTTCATGTTTCACTTCCCAGAAGGCTTTTCTCCGGCTTAGTCAATGTCAGAGGTTATCGGGGATAGAGAAAAATAGGATTTATTATGGGATGTTTTCTACCTTTAGCAAGGTAGAGACAGAAATTAGAGCAGGATTAAAAACGTAGAACTCGGTGAGAGCAGTCCTCAGAAGTGCAGCTTATAACACAGACACACAGACACATATGTAAAAACTCAATGAAGCCATCATGAAAGTGGAGAAATTATTAAGACCCTTTAAAATGCCAAAGGATTCAAAAAGTAAATAATCTTCTGTTAAAGGTGTTCACAACATTATTCTTGCTTTTACGCACAGGCTTGTAAACATTTAGCTTTTCTGTCATTGCTCTGTCATTTAACTGTGTGGAGGAAATTCACTCACAATGGCATCAAAAGCTTGCACATCATGTGAGTACAGCATGCTTGCCTGTGCCTTGACACAGGAACATGCATAATGTTTGTAACGTGTTTTGTTCTGCTGATAGAAGTAAAAAAAAAAAAAAAAAAGAAATCACCAAAAGACTTAAATAGACTAGGATGGAACAGTGGACGCATGTACCCACATTAGTGAAGTAAGATTAACTGCTATGATAAAATATTAGATAATGCTTAATAAATAAAACTGCATGCTTGCCAACATAGAGAGCCTTTCTTCCCACGAAGCTGAGCAGTGCAGCTAAGGTACATCATGTCGCGTTAACTGTGCTGCTTGTTCTGTGTGCAGAGATTACTGATTAAGAGAAAATGTTTCTTGAAAGCATGCAGGCTTTTATATAAAGAGATAAAACTAGTGTCATTTTTCCATAAGTCTGACTGCATAAAGTAATTTGTTAACCCCTGCAGGCGCTGAAAAGTATATGAAAACATATTAGAATATAGTATACATTCATATACTATATAATGTTTTCATATAGTATATGAAAACATTATAGTAAAACCGTGGACAACATATTGTCATTCTGACCTCAAAACAACTTTGATAAATGTTAGAGATAGTGGAGGTAAAACTAACAATGTTAACTAACAATGCCTGGAAGAACAGGAGATGTTTCTCCACACACTGACCGCTTAATGAAGCACAGCATTGGTTGTTGGATGGTTATGCAGCAAGGAAGTGAGAGGGGAAGAGAGAAGGTTGAGAACGAAAAGCAGAAGAGTTGAAAGTAAAGGAGAGAGGAGCTGAAGTGTGAATAAATGGCCCAATGGTTGAGAAGACAAAGAGAAAGGAATGAAAATGATGGATAGCGAGACATATTTAACATCATGTCGGTGTTACACCCAATGTGCGGGAGTCACGATAACATAACCGTAGAGCATGACTCTTTATGTACTTACATAGTGGTGGATCATTGCCTTGAGAAAACATGCTAGAATAAGCATTAATGTCAGTACACATGATGCACTCAGCTGTAAAATGTACATACAGTACCAGCTTAATCAAAACTTAAAGCCACAGTAGACTCAGTGACATAGAAAGAGAATATGATAATTGTGCATTGCTGTGGGGATTTAAGAAACATGTGCTCTGCAACGGCACTGTTCAGTGAAGTAAAGATACAGATGTTCAGGTCATACTAGTAACTGCATCCATGTTAGTGTAGAAAACCACAGAACATATACAGAAGATTTCCATACTGAGCGTCAAACTCCATTGCTGAACTAAGACTGGTGCTGACTCCTCTACTTTATTAAAATGTACAACAGGAACAAACACAGATATATACACAGACTGACTCTCGTGGGTCAAACATTATGTGAGATACATACGGACCAAAGCAGTGGACCATTGGCATACATAAACCACACATTCATAAAGTGCACACTATTACAGTATGCCATCATTTCACAACTGTCCACATACTATACTTACTGTGCTTACTATAGTACAGCACTGCTGCAGGCAGATGCCAATGGCATGAATACTGACAAGGGAAAATTCTATTGTCCAACTCATTATTATAGAAACACGAGAATATGGGAACATGAATATGGAAATAACCACAGGAACCGATGCAAATATGTCATTGTATGAGAGTCAAGTTAAAGAATTGGTGCACAGGCTTGAGACAAGTTTTATGGAACATTAATTCAAGTACGGGTGCAAAATGAGAGTATTCTGCTTACTAGAATAAGCATGTTTTTATGCCGGATAAAAGCACTTGATTCACTCAGAAGATCATTTGCATACTGTTTTAAGCTGAAAGACAGCATCTGTATGGCTGTAAGTTAAGGCATAAAGGCAGTTGGAAGAATCAAAGCGTTGACTCCTGCATTATGCAACAGTACATGTTCAGAACAATGATAATTCTATAATATCCCTTTCTTAAAAATTCCCTGCTCTGTCTCTCTTACAGCACTCACTTCAAAAAGCACATACTCTGGCTTTACTCGCTCGTGTCACTTTACTGTTACACGGTCAAATCGTGGGCTTATTCTTTATAAAATATTTTGACTGTTTTTTTGGAGTGCGATGGATGATCACAACAAAAATTATTTTAGAAATTGACTGTGTCTGGTTTGAGATATGGCCTTTTGGTTTTCAATCCCCACACGGAGAATATTTTGGTTAGGAAAGTGAATGGGTAATTTTAATGAATGAATAATGCTCTATCCTCCTTTTTTGTGCATTCACCCCACAGAAAGCTGTTTTTGCTACATCGTGGCACACATGCAGCATCAGTGTATAGCTACTAGACCATGGTCCGTCTTTTCCCGTGTGAGTTTTTCAACCTAACCCTTCTGGGAATGGAACAAAAGTGGAGCAGCAGCTCAGCAGGCAAACCATTTAAAAAGGAGAACTTTTGACATTCTGAGAAAAATAAAGTCAGGAAATTGGCAAATATTCAAATTCAGTAGTAAGCAGCATGAATTGCCGCTTTGACTTGAGTTGTTTGGGAGCGCAAAATGTTTGTGTGCAATAGTTTGGAATGAGGGCCCTACACTGAAAAGCATATTGTATGTATCACTATTCCCAAACTGGGGCAAGTGTACCTCTAGGAGTTTTGGAGCTCTCCAGAGGCGTACAAGAGGAGATTCTAAATTCAGCAGCAAATTATTAACGATGAACCTCATTAACTTTGAGAGCCTTCTGCTTATCATTGCCTCCCATAAATGTGAGCACTTTTTATAATCCTTAAAACTTGTGTCAGTAATACACAATAAGGTGAAACTTTGTTTCTAATCTTTAGGATATTACATCTTTTCTTTCGTACAACATGTCCGCTCTATTTGTGTCATGCGCCTTTCGCGTCAGTCATGTTGTATAAATATCTTTCAGGATATCACCCTGCTCTGACACCTTGTGCGGATATTGTACTTTGAAGATGAATGCATTTCTGGCTCTCACTCTTTCATGAAATGATGGTATTTTATAGAGGACTCCAAATGAGAAGTCTTGAACAATCTTGTTTAAAATCTTGTTGCAACATTGCACATTAGCTTACTCTTTGATCTGCGCTGTTTCTGTGTGTGCCCATGGCAACAGAAGGATGTAAAGCAGCAGGCAAACAGTGGATCAATCAGGCACGGCGAAGAAATTTGATATTCTTGAATTTCATCTGCTAGTTGTCCAGCCAGTGACAGTGTAGAGACATTTCTTATCGTCATGCAGCTTGTCCGTTCCATCTCCTCTCACATGGATACACTGTACGTTGTCTGGTTTCAGGCCAGACTGAGTAACTTGGGGTTCACAACTACAATTCAAATGCCACAATTTTTCCAAACCACAGTGTCTGCTGTCAGAGTGTCCTTGAGTAAGACTGAACCTGCTCATTGAAAGCTACTGTAGATGAAAGTGTAGTTATACATAAAAGCAGCGGCTAAAGCTTCAACATTGTCAATCAGTTTGAATTTAGATTAGTCGCTTAATCTGGAAAGGCAGTGAACATTGCTAAACTACAAAGATACTGATTAACTACTGGAAATCATTCAGTATCAATCAATCAATAACATAAAGTGCACTCAGAGCACACTTAACTGTGCATTCAGACCAAACTCGAAATTAATGTTTGCGTTGATTTTCTCATGCGAGTTTGATCGCTGGACTACTCGCTGAGTGTTCTCATACAATGTGATAATGCCAATAAACACAACCCGTGATTACTACAGCAGTATGAGCTGTGATTTTATTGCAATAAACTGATGAAAATGATGCTGAAATAACTGCAACATGATGCCAATTTTAGCTTTATTCCTGTGAATAACATTTTAGGTTTTGGATTTAGAATCAAGTCTTTTCTTCTGATTATACGTAAGTATGGCTGAAAAGCAACATTTATGTAATAGAAGAAATCAAAGATTTGTCCAGACACCAGATGTGTTTAGTAGTTTTCATTTTTCAACTTGGAATAATGTCACTCTAGTTCATCCTGTAATTGTTGTAATCTTCTATCAGGGATCGTTTAATACATAGAAAATCTTCCATCTTCAAATCTAGCCATCTTTGACGACTACATGCTTAACTGACTACAGAGTGTAAATTCAATAACCAATTACAAGAAAACATGCAAACAAAAGCATCTTCTTATAACTATAAAGAACATTTTTCTATTTATAAAATTCAGCTGCGTTAACCATTTTCACTTAAGCTGTTTACTTTAGATAAACCCTTTTCCGGATAACAACATTTTATCAACTGTTCTCTAGGTTTGTCAGGCCACCAAGTTTAATGGAAATCCAATTAAAGATTTTGATAAAACCACTTGTTTAGACAGTCAAAATAAAACCAACACTGCTGCTACAACTACTGCTGATAGTACTCCTCATCCTCATGATAATAATAATAATTATATTATTATTCTAATAATAATACATGATTTTCTGTTATGTTGTCCTTTTTACAACAAATGTTAAATAAAACTTAATAAATTGATATGTTAAATTAAGTTGCAGCACAAAAACACATTTTTAAAAGTTATGTCAGGTAATTCTAAAATTAATTAGCTTTTAAAAAAAAGAAATATTTTCTAGCTTTTCCTTTACTTCTTCAAATATCCCAAGCTCCAGGGCTCTGACTGTAAAAATCTGTCCACCTTTTGTCTTTGACTTTAGAAAGTCCTGGACCATCCTCCCTGTGGAAATGAGGCTACATACTGGCTCATAAGGGATTATCAGTATAATCAAAAAAAAAAAAAAAAGTTTTAAAACTTTCTGGAAACCAAAATGTGGAGGCTAACACAGCATCCATTGTTGAGGTAATCGGCTTTGGGGAAACTAGTTGCTACAGTGATTATTTATGTTTCTCTTCATGCTGAATTTTGAGTGTTCATAGTGCACAGACAACATGAAACATTATGTAGATGCTCCCATAAAGGGCATGAGGGCTTGCTGGATGTGTTAGATATCTTATCTATGCCAAGGCACATTAAGACTGATCTGGCGGGTGGTCTCCAAAATCTTACTATTACACTTGATTTGTTTAAATGTTGATGTTTCTCTTAATTTGTTGCCCATCTATTTTGGCTGTGTACCTGGAAAAAAAACATTCACTACCACATTTTACATTAAAAAAATCAAAACAAGGATCTTCAGTCAGGTGCATCAAACTCTGTGAAGATTCACGACTAAAACTATAAGTATGCACAGAGATATTTAAAAAAATGCATAATTTTTGTCAGATTTGTGCAATCTCAATCATTGTTGAAGGAGCCAGATTTCCTCATATTCTTCATATATCCCATAGTTAGCCATAAATGGATATGAATACAAATCTCCGGTTCGCATATTGATGCTTCTGAATAGGCTTGTGTTGCATCAGTGAGGTTCTATAACCAGCTGTCGATACAAACAGATGTGGCTATTTATAGTGCCGGTATCATTAATTCATCACATGTACCTATAAACCATCATCATTATTCATACATCAGAAAGATAATCGATGACTGATTTATAGTGCTCACATTGAAAAAGACTTTACAAACTATTTCACAGTTGAGAAATAAAATGAAAAGATCATGAACAAAAGGAAGTGATGGGTCCAAAGTAAAAACAAAACGTATGATAAAACTCATCACATATGTAATTAAGTCAAATTGATTATGCCATTGTCACAATCAGTGACAAATGTTTTATCATAAGATTACATCTCTCACTTTATGTTCTATCTCCTCAATATCATACATATGTGTACATCTTGTCTACAAGAGGTGCACACACTCTCACCGCACATTCTGCTTTTATAAATATTAGTTTATGTGAAGAGAAATAGAGTATATGCATGTTGTCTTGTGCGCTGAATCCCTGTCCCATGCCTCCATACTGTATTTGTTGCATTGTATGAATGTGACACTGTTTCTTGCAACCGAACTGAACTGGCTGTGTTGTGTTTTAGCATAATTCACCGGAATGATTTGGTCCAGTTGAGAAAAAAGAAAAACAAACAACACGTCATAGAGTCAGTCCACATGACTAAGGGATTAGGCATCAGCAGAAAGCTTAAAGAAAACCAGGGTGGAGTATTATACCATATAAAGAATCTATTGCTAAGACCTCAACACCAACTTGATTTGTTTGATTTTTCATCCTGCTGTACATTTCAAAGGTGTTCAGGCTATTTTTTTGCCTAAGGTACGGAATCTGCTGCTTTTTTGAGATGCTTAGTATCATGCACTATTATTAAATAAAACGGAGTCTGGGGTTAGAATATCAAAGGTTCAGTTTTCTTTTGATTTTCTTTGTTAGAAATCTGTCTCTGCATGACGGAAATCGATCAAATACACCCTCCATTAATCTTACTCTCACTTGTGTGAGAAAAAAAGCTTTTTTAAGGGGAAAAAAAATGTTTCTCCCTTTCTCACTGCCTCTCCAGGCTCCCAGGAGTGGTGCACAGTGGGCAGGCTGTGCTAACACACGCATATGCACTGACCGTATACACCTACAAACACACATACACACCCCAGGGCACACTCACATAAACAGAGAGAGAAAGAGAGACACACACACAGAGCGGGTAATCTGTCTGATTGAAAGAGCTTTCAGACGGGTAATTAAATTTCCCAATGATCCGCTGCGGTGGCTACACACGAATCCGGCTTTCAGAGGTGAGCAGACGACCGAGACCCACAGCAATAACATACAGCTACTGCCACAGAGAGAGCGAGAGAGAAAGAGAGAGAGAGAGAGAGAGAGAGAGGGAGAGAGGTTATATTTCATGTTGACAAGGACAAGATAAACACTGGGGCCTTTAACGACCATTAGCTCAACCCTAACCTTCATCTTCAGCACTTCTGCCATCCCACCGTAATCCAAAAACAAGCACACACACACAACAAACATGCACACATACTCTTATCAGTGCTACCTGCCACCACTATTGACAGTAACATTTTATATTACCATTTCTGAAGATAAAACACACTTGATGGCACACCTCTTCCCATAATAGAGTGCAGCTTGAGGTACATTTAAGGCTCATCAACTTTTAGATTTTTACATTAAAATAACCAGATTTTTAAAACATCTGCACAATCGTTTAAAGGAATTGTTCAACATTTTGGGAAAAAGCGTCCTAGTTGACAGCTACCTGAAAAGTATTTTATGGCTTTAATTTAAAGATATAGTTCAACATTTTGGGTCATACGGTATCCTGTTTTCATTTCTTTATACAATGAGGAGATTAATATAAAGTACAGAGCTATAGTCAGGACATGGTCATCTTGGCTTAGCATAAAATCTAGAAGGAGATCTAAAAGCTAGCCAGGTTTAACACACTGTATCTTGTTTGTTTGATCCTTCCATAAATAAAAGTGTGATACAACTGGGTGCAGTGACTGTGCAGCTACACAGTCTTGTTTTATATAGTTGTGTCTGTACAGAGACCAAAAACAAAACCTGTCCTCATCAACTGTATCCGGCAACCCGCTATATAGTCCAATCAATAAGTTGTCCTTAGGAAACAAATCCAGTGAATCGTCATAACATTGATCACTTGTTTTCATCTTGCCTCTTCCCTCCTGGCAAGTGGATGGTTTCACTTAAGCCCAGTTCACACTACACGATTTTAAGCCCGATTTGCCGGTCGGTGAGCTCGGTTACCGTCAGGCTGTGATCAGGGGTAAATCAGCGATCTATCGGCAGCCGCCAGTCCTTATGTGTGAACTAGGCCTACTCAAACACGCATCAAAACGGCTCCCCGACGCATCACATCCAGCCAATGAGAGCATGGCAGCTACTTTTTCTCTGCAAAAAACTCTTTTTACTCACCTCCAACTCTCTCTGTAAATCACACAATCCCTGCTACCTGCATGTGCTAATCCATTCTTTCACCCATATTCTTTTTTTTGATGTTTATCTTTATAATAACAAACAACAGCTGTTTCGTGCGTCATTTCCCGTTTCACATTTTACGTGTAGTTTGGAGACCAGCGTTGGGTGACACAGCTGCTGTCAGCTCGCGTAGTGTGTGACCTGTCACCGATCATTCACGTAGTGTGAACGCAACAACGACTTCAAGACTCTCGTCACAAGACGGCAAGTTGTGTAGTGTGAACAGCACGGCCATTGTCCGACGCTGAAAGTCATATAGACTTTACAGTGTTCATCCTGCAGGTGAAAATAAATGAGCAGTGTCGTTATGAGAACATGTTGTCTGTTCAAAGCAAATAGAGGCCGAGAAACACAATAACAGCCGCCCGCTGGGCTAAATGTAGCGCATCGGCAGCAATGAGAAGAACAGAGGCTATAAATGCGCCGGTGTGATTTGATCCCCAATTGGCATGGCAACCAGCCCTGGCCAAGCAGCCTAAATTAATTGAGGTCTCCCATGTGAGACAAAGGCTAAACTAATCGAGCTGCTCAGACTGAGTCTGTTAAGCTCAAAAGGCAATAACAGCAGGTTCGACACACATCTGGATCTGTCATCAAACATGACTGAGCTTCAGTAGCTCTTGTTGTGTGTGAGAGTTTGTTCCTTCCTGTAGGGAAATTCTCTTCACTTTCCTTTTCAGCACAGAAGGTCAGAGTGGAGAGCTCAGAATCGAACAGGATCCCTGGAGCTGATAGAGATACAGTGTGTTGCTCAAGGACACTTCAGTTCAGTGTGTGTGTGTGTGTGTGTGTGTGTGTGTGTGTGTGTGTGTGTGTGCGCGTGCGGTTGGGTGGGTGGGAGAAGGAGTGAGTGAGTTTGTAGGTCTTTTAGATGATTTTGCTGTATTTTCCAAGTCGTCAGTTTGCCTGAAGTTTACAAAGGGCAGGTGATGTGTATGAGAAGAACAACACACACAGGCAAGCCATGCTCACTGCCTTTTCAATCTTTTTTTAAAATACGCAGTTACTCAAATGTGCTGATGACAACAGCTCACGTCTCCAGCTTCCTCGCCCATCTGGACAATATGTGCACAGTGCACAACGCATTTGAGTGTGTGTGCAGAGGAGAGGTAGAGAGGAACAAACAGAATAAAATGAAAGAAAGCTTATAGAGAACAAGAAGAAGAAGGCTTGGAGGGGTGGAGGGAGGGATGTGTCTTGTTCTTTCTTGTTCCATCCCCCCCCCCCACCCTTTCCACTGTAATTAGACAGGTCTGTGTGAGCGGCATAGCAAGCAGATTGATAGAGGAGCCACAGGGAGGGTGGGGGGAAGGAATTAGTCAGGGGAGACATGATGAAGCCAAATAGTACAACAGTGCGGGGCGATTAGATTAGATCAGATCGAAAAGTAAAGGTGGCCAAATAAACAGTGTCGAGTGGCTCAGATGAGACAAACGAAAACGTGATACGATGTGATACTGCGGATGTGATGAAAATCCCCTCCTCTGTTTTTAAATGCGGGTCCGCAGAGGTAGCATGATAATCGAACAATCAGGAGAGGATGTACAGTGCTAAGGCTCAGCCACTACAGCCACTCCATCTGTGGTGTTTATCTGATGTTTGATTTCAGCTGTGATGAGAAATTGGGACACGAGAGAAAGAGACTGGGACAAGAGAACGACGGTAGCTGAAGGGGGGATACTGAGAGAAAGAGAGCGGTGAAGAGGGGTGGGACTGGGAGCAATTCACAAGCTTGTTAAAATACCACTAATTACCAGCTGGCCTTGCAATATAATGAGTCTACCTGAGTGCTAAGAGCTGAGGGGCAGCAGTGAGACATATCATAGCAGGACAGAAGGAGAGCAGAGAGAGAAAAGGAGTGATAGGAGAGAAAGATAAAAAGGAAGGATGTGACAAACGGAGGTCAATGAGGTGCAGTGTTCATCTAAACAGAGTCACAGTCACATAACAGGAATGGGAGAAGCTATAATTGTAAATATGTGATATAGACAGATGCACATTGTGAGGCCGAGAGGAGAACAGACCCGAGACTATAATTACTGCAGGAAAATGATTCAAGTTGTGCATTGCCTAAACTAGGGTTGCAGCTAATGACCCATTTCATTGTTGATTAATTTCCTGATTATTATATGGATTCATAAGTAAATCATTTAGTCTATAAAATGTCAGAAAATAGTGACTAGCTGTGCTAGCTGCTCTGTGAGTCTGTCCTTAGGCGCGACAGTGCTCTGAGCAGAATGCTAACATGCTCACAATGACAATGCCATCACAATATTTTGGTTTTCAAAAAAGAGGACAGTGGGGCCAGGAGGCATACAGACACCCACAGTGTATGAAAGGTTGGGGCTGAGGGGGATTCAAGTAAATGGTGACACCGTGGCAAGGGTTTATTGACATTCAACAATTCAACTGATTTACAAATAAAACTATTTCTATCTTGGTTTGATTAGGGCTAATTTTAGTGTATTCATTATAATTATATAATAAATGAAGTTTTATAAACTAGACTAGAAGGCCACGCCTCAAACTCATCCAATTTCCGCACACCTAGTACTTAAACACACCTTTTCCATTCACCTCCCCTCCCCTCAGCTTTCTCATCCCTCCCACCCAAATCCCTTTCTTTTTCTCTCTCCCTCTCTTTGTCTGCATACAGGAACCGGGGGGTTTCCGCATTTCCGTGAACCAAGAGACGACTCCCCCCCCCCGAGTCTCGACTCCACCGGTTCCTGCACACCTTCTCGCCAGTAGACACCGGTCTGCTCTCCACTCACGCATCCATGGGCGTGGATCAGACTCCTCCCCTTCATTCCTTACCTGTCCTCCCCTCAACCCTTCATCCATCACACCTCGACCCCCTCCCCCATCCCTACATCCCTCAGCCCACCCTCCGGGCACTCGATCCGTTCTCTTCATACAATCCATCTCGGCTCCATTACAAGCAATAAACCATTGTTAATCTTCTACGTTCGTAGGCGTGGTCTTTGTTAGTGAATAGTATCTTATTTAGCTTTCCACTATGGTACGTTGTTCTCATTCGTTAAATCCTTGTGCAAGTCTGTAATTTGTTAATGCCAAGAGCTAACTTGTCAATAATCATAACCATTCATGCAGAACAGGTTCAACCTTTTGAAAGTTTGCTGTAGCACCACCTCCACCACCATTTTTTAATGTCCTGCCCTATCCAGGCTGTGATTGTTTGGTTCAAGAAAAGTGACATTAATAAACAACTTTATGCTATGCTTGAAATAAAAAGCAACTGAAAAGAGGACAGTAGCTTGTGAGAAGTGCCGGTACACAAGAAAAGGTCCTGGTAAACCACAGAGTAAAATGTAGAAGTGCCGGTGTGCGTACCGGTGAGAACCAGCTCACTGGGCATTTTGTGGCTCTTGCTGTGGTGCTGAGAGTAATGATTGAGATGCAGTTTGACCAATGTGTAAAGGATGTATAGGCCTACATGACCAACCAATGGTGGCATGCAAGAAGGCAATACCTAAAGAGAAAGGTAAAGCAATACAAAAACGCACACAATGAATGCAGACTGTAGGAAGCAAAAGCTGAATCACTGACATTTTGGTGATTTAGAAATCCCGGGCCGAACGCATTTTTTTGGTCCCAAAAATAGGACATGTCCGGGTAAAAGAGGATGTATGGTCACCCTAATTTACCAGGTAACATGTTTACCATCTTGGTTTAGTGTGTTAGCATGCTAACATTTGCAAAAGAAATTCAGCTAAGTACAGCTGGGGTGGTAATGTCATTTGTTTTGCAGGAATTTGGTCTCAATACAAAGTATTACACAAAATACATTTTTGACCTCATGGTGGCACTGGAGGAAAGTGGATCTCCAAAGTCAGAAGAATTCATCCTTGGGGGTCACATGAATGTCTGTACCAAACCTTATGGCAATCCATCAAACACTTGTTGACACACTTCAGTCAGGACCAAAGTGGTGGATTGACTGACTGACATCGCCATCCCGAGAGCAATGTTAAAAATATCCACTACAACTTCCCAGAGCCCCACATCTTCAAACCAACTCAAACCAAAACTCAAAAATATTTAATTTACAATGTTGTACATTACCTCAACTACTACTACTATATTATTTGAACAGGTACTTATATAAGATAAATCTAAAGCACACCAAAGTGAACGTAAATCATCTGAAACGTCCAACTTTTTGTTACCAGATATTATAAAGTGCACACTAAACACAATCAAGGGTTGACTTTTATGTCATTTTTCGCTGCTTTATTGGGTAATAGAGTTTCTCCCCCACGATGCGTGCATACTTACCATAGAAGATACAAATCCACGGGATGGAAATAAACTTAAAAAGGTCAGCACTTACAGCTGCATTGACAGCACTAAATGTGGTGTCCTTGTGGGGCATGACAGCAATAGAGAGGAGAAGAGAAAAGACTGCAGGACCTTGTTAGAAGCACAAAGGTTCAAATTGCCAGTTTAGCAAGTCATGTGTGTTCGAGGAATGCTTTGGTGCAGATGAAAATATATTTTTATTGAGAGCACAAGCCATTTTTATAGATTATTTATGAACATTTTTGTTTTTGTTTTTTTGACAGCCTACAGTAGAGTGAGACACAAAATGTGGCTGGTGTTGACATGAGACAAATGTCACAGACCAGACATGAAACCAGGACATCACTGGTTACATGGTAACTGCTGAGCCAACTGAGCCACCAGGATACCCTGAGGAATTCATGTGTGACACTTTTTACAATGAGGAACATTTGAAAGGGGGGAAAAAGATATATACATCTAGGGACAGTCACCTCAAATTTCATTATAACACTTGGAGCAATAAAAAGGAAATTTCCTTTTTACATGATATATTAAGTGATAGAGCTACAGTAGTTGAAAGACACTCTGTGCCAAAATCACTGTTTAATAAAACAGTGAATTTTTAGTCCAGTATCACATTAGCAGAGATAGATAGCCAACCTGAGCCGTTTTAACCTCATTTTGCAGCATCATTTGAGTTAATTTTAGCATTTCTCTAGTCCCAGGTGTTTATGCTACATCTCACTAACACATACTGTTTTAACACACAAAAAGTTCAGTCACAGTGTTAATTCTTCAAATGACATCTGCTCCTATTCCCTCAATGAAAATTCCAAATTCTATGAATATGCAAATATATTTTGTAAATATCAAAAGTGGAACTGCTGGACACAAGCTGACTCCTACTTTACTGAAAAGTCTATTCAGTGTTTGTACACTGGAGGCTTAAGTTTCCACATCACGCTTGTGTAAGTTGCATATTGGTTGGTATGTGTTGGCCAAGTATGTAGGTGTTTTAAACAAAGGACAGCAGGGGGCTGTAGTTGTGCTGTGCAAATCACTGACCTGAATGTATGTGAATCTAAACTGTTCTTTTAAAAATAGAATAAGGTGTCTCATATTTATTGAAAAGAAAAGTGTCATGATGTAAATTAATGACTGGCTTGACAAAAAGAGCCAGTTACAAAACACACATGATTCATAGGCAACATTCCGCTGTCGTGTTGATGAGTAATTATGGTTCTGCTTTCATAAATAGAATATGCATAATGAATTCTGGATTATTTTGGTGCATGCAGTCAGCGTTGTGCCAAAAGACAATGTTGAGTAAGCATATACACCTGTACCGACTATGGACAGAGGTTTCAAGCCAAAGATTTAAGGGAGCCTGCTCACCGCGAATTTGTTAAGTCTCACACAGAAATCATTGCAGCCGATTCACTGAAAAGACAGATTCAGACTGAACTAATTGTTGATAAATCACCTGTTGTTAGAGATGAGAATGCATGAGTGCACATGCATAAAAATGTCGCTTATGAAAAAAACTAATACATTTTTAAAAATCATATCACAAGACATGACTGTGTGACAAATGTTGTGCATGTAGGTGGCCGGGAACCTCTACTTTGAACATTATGCGGCATGCATGGTTTTTAAAAGCCCATCAGGATGTACAGACTACTTCTTTTTCCACTGTTCAATCAACCAGCTCAGCAGGAGACGCTGTAAACAAAATGGAACTGTGCTTTGTACTTTGTAATCATCCCTGTCACAAAGGGTTTGTATTCACCAAGGCTTTTGCCACACTGGGAAGCAGATCAACACGTAAGTAGAATCTATAGGACGTTCTCCAACTGTTTGGCATGCTGCGCCATGAACACAGGATCAAGGGGTGCTCATGCGTCTGACTACAGCACACATCAGAGCAGCTCTCTCAATCAACTTTTCACGGATGGTGGCAATGGGGGAAGAAGCACTCTGCTCTGCTGGTTTTCCTGGTGATTTTATGATGCTATATCTAAAACTTTTTTATGGCTTCATTACACTGTTTTGTCAAGCTGGTCCAACTTCAAAATTTTGAGTGGATTTTTTTGTCTACATGAAGTTAATAGGATGCCACTTCTATGTGTTCCAGTTCCTTTAACTAAAATGTTACCACTGGGGCATTTATCTGAAATTTCAAAAATGTTTTAGCTGCACTGCAAGAAAGGAAAAACTGTGGCTCTGCCTCAAATGGATATGCACTTGGGGGGTCGGCTGTCATGCCACTCGTGTGCATAAGCAGTGGTGGCCTTTTCTAGAGTACTGTAGGATGCTGATGAGGTGGCTGGATGAGGGCACTTTGACTTCTTCTGCTTTGCAAGTTTTATTTTTCTCTGGCTGTGAATGTATTCCATCGTGCTCCTCAACTGTTAAATTTTTCAACCATCCGTTGACACGAAACTTTGAAGGAAATTTGAAAGGAAACAGTGATGTGCAAAAACATCTAGTGGTGTATCAGGGAAAAGCTGCCAAGTGGCTCTCAGGGGTCTCACTGTCTCTGGTTGTTTGAGTGGTCTTTAAGTGTTGCTCTCATCTGTTTGAACTGACTTACATCTGAAGTCGAAATACTGTAATACAGTTCTAATATGGTGTAGATAGAGCAAACCGTAAGGCTAATATCAGTGTGATAAAATTACAAACAGTAACGCTAAATTACATGCATGCATCCTTCCCTGAGAGTCCCTCACCCAGTGAGGGAATGGTGGAAACCCACTTTAACGAGTGGTAATTACTGAATATAAATACACTGAATGATTGTTGCAGAAAAATGGGAAGTTGATTTCATGAAATCATGAATCACATTTTACAAATTACAATTTTAACATATTAGGAAATACTGTAAATATTTGGTAATATGGTCTGTGGGTCTGACAGATTTCTACGTCGACTACATGGTGAATGATGTGACTGTATGCGGTTTCTTCCATTGTTTTGAATGAGTCATGGTTGAGCTCCTGATGTAAGTAAATGCAGACAAATGGCAGCAACAGGAAGGCTTGCGTACATTTGTGTCTTCCAATCTTGGTCTCCTTCCACTGTTGATGAAAACTGCAATGCACTGTGGACCACAGCTGCCAAGACGGATCAACTCTGACACGTCGAGGTCTTCAGGACTTCTGAGCTTTTACAATATCTAAGTAGTTTTCATAGTTCCATTTTATTACAAATCTATAAGACTTTGAGTCCAGGTAAAGCACAACAACCTTTCCTTCTTTAACACTCCAGCCCTTTAAAACTATCTTTTCAGACAGTGTCACTTTGTTTAAACCTTCTTCAAAAGATTTGACATCGCTCTTTGACAACCTTGTATAGCTGAGTGCCTATCCACTGAAGTAAGATGACAGACCAAAACATGAAAGTGAAGCTGTTTTTGTTGCACAACATGAATATAACTTTGCAAGTTCAGTGTCTGGAAACATTTGCTCATGGATGTTGGAGAAGTTTGAGCATGAGTTGAATAAGAAGTTTGATAACGTGTTGATGAGCTGGAGAATCTCTGCATCATGCACTGCTTGGTCTGAGAATAAAACGCTGAAACATGAACAACTGTACAGCATCTGCACTGTGATGTTGAGTGGATACTTCCATATTTGTTGCAAACGTATGTTGACAGTTTTATTTTTTTCCCCATCTACACTGGCCACATTAAATGTTGAGCTTCCTTGATCTACAGTTGCCTAATTTGCATTGTCTACTTTAGGCTTTGTGCTTCACTAGCTTTCAGTTTTTACAGCAGATGGAACTCTCTTTGTGTGATGTAAAGGTCATTTTGAAATTGTCTAAGACCCTGAGATGGGTTTGGCCTTGTGCATAACCCTTGAGTGCTGAAAGATGTATCATCATCATTATCGACATCAAAGATTTTTTCTTCACAATGTTTGCGATATGCTCTTTTTGTATCTTGAAAGATCATCCATCTAAATTCTAACTTGCACATCTTTTCTCTATGATTTTAATGCAGAATATTGTAACTCAGAAAGCCGTGTACTGAACAAGTAATAACGCCGCAGTGTTTTTACTCACTATTATTTCAGCTGTTTTTGTTGCATGGCCATTCAAACTAGTCTTACTCTTAGCTACCAATAACAAACCAACACATGTTATAGCTATAGGCTGATAGCATCTAATGGGCAGCTGACTTTTATCAACACTGCGCAATGAGCTTACATCTTTTACATTTAGGATAAAATCAGTGAACATGTTGACTGCTATGTTTAACTCAAAAGTGGAAAGTGGATTAGTTGTAGCTTTTATCTGTAGAAGCGTGTGAAGGTAGATGTAGTCAAGGTAGGTTTTATAGCCATGATGGAACAACATGTTCAACAGATTTTGGAAATGGGTCTGTGTTTACTTAGGCTGCAGATTGCTTGAGGCTATGCATGACAGCAAAAGACTTGGCCAGTCACATCAAGGCTGAATTTTAAATTTTTGTGCAGTTTCTTCTTGACAGTGCTGGGAGAAGGGCTGTAATTCAGGTGGTCAAGGTCACGACTGTATTGGCCATCTTCTCACGTCCACTGCAACCAGTCTGGCGTAGTCAGCGGCTGAGATCTCACAGATTTGAGAACAGGAGAGGTTTGTCAGAGAGGTGAAAACTGACAAGGGGGTAGAAGATGAAGGAGAAAAGTGTTTGGCTGCACGAACTGTGTCTGTTTTGGTGTGGAGGAAATCTTGACATGAGTTACATTTGTCAATAGTAATAGAGAGGATTTCCAGACTGTGATTTGGTGATGTCCGAAAATGGACAGCTGACGGGATCCTGGTATATTTCACAAGGCACAGTGAGTATCTGGCTGTGCACTGAATGTGCAGCACATTAGGGACGGTGGCTGTTTTCATCAAGTACACTGATGAGGTGAATCCAGGCAAAAGCCATTATCTCTTATGGAGTTCCCTTATTAAATATCAATCACAGTGTTAAACAGAACATGCAGACAAGCTGATAAACAGAAGCAGATGAGTTACAGTAAAAAGCTTATGATAATTAAAATGTAACTGCAGCTCAAAATCAGGAAGATGTCCCTGACGCTTTGTACTTTCAGCCTAGTTGTTCCTCAATGGGGAAAAAAAACCCTGTAATGTACGAATAATTTAAAATTGAAATTTCTGACTAAAATTAACTGATTGTACATGACTGCAAATGGTCCTCTCTCCTTTTAATTGCTTTATTTTCAACCTTGAAACGGGTTGTGTTCCTGCAGACTTTTCGCAGCCTATTGTAAAACATTTTAATCTACAAACATTTGTCTCCTTTCAAGTCACACAACAGAACTGTGCACATGCATATTCTATGTCCATGCAGACGTCACACATTTCCTTGTGACTCTGCAGTCTATACTTATAAATGAATGCGCTGTGATGCGCTGCCACAGCTGTCTTATCATTTCCAGTTTGGACAGATTTTTATTGCTGCTACCTCTCATAGTTTGTCAGTGTTGATGTGCTGGTGTGTGCTTGAGTGAGTCTGATTGTGGAGCGGGTGGAAGTGTGTAACAAAAATAGGAAGAGGTAAAAAGCTTTTTTTTTTTTTTTTTTGATGCGAAGGCATTTATTTCAAACAAGTTTGAAATTTGCATACAGTGATAATAGCAATGAAATCTCCTGTAAAACTGCTGTAATAATTGGCACCTTTTCATCAAGTGGAGAAAAGGAGCGTGTGCACGTGTGTGTGCATGCATGTGAGGGGATGTACATATGTGTGAATGTGCTCGTCTGTGTATCTGCTTATTAGAGCACTGGGCCTGTTTTGCATAAATGCCTTCCTCCTGTGGCTGTGTGAAAGGAGATGGGGATTGGGACAATAAAGGAGGATTAGATTATGTCTGTGTGTGTGTGTGTGTGTGTGTGTGTGTGTGTGTGTGTGTGTGCGTGCGTGTATGTGTGTGTCTGAGGCATATGGAAAAACAATTTTAATGTTAACCTCCAGGCGATGGAGACTAAAAGATGATGAGAGAGCATCTCACACAAAGGCATTAAGTAGCCTATATTACTGTATTGGAGAAGTGCTGGTTTTGATTTGGACAGGGATACAGACATGTGAAATAAAATCCAGTCCATTCTGTTTTATCACAAAAAGTCCATTTGATTTAAACAGTGGGAAACTTGTGTTTATAAACAGAGAGAGATTATTGTGAGATTATATCCCTGGGGTGTTGATCCCTGCAAATGGGATCAGACTCTGATGAATATGACAGTTGAACAATATTCGCTGAGGGTTTGAACGCTACGCCTCTTCCTGCTAGTGTCTTTACAGGATTACAGGCATGATGTCACATCACATAGATAACTTTTTCACTTAAAACGCCTAAAGACCTGGCACAAATCACTTTCGCATGTGAATATTAGCATTCGGTTTAACCTCACCAGAAATGTGGGTTTTAAACCGTCAGGTCAAATCAGGTAAGCAGTCAGTCACGGAAAAGTAAGCTGAAGTGGCTTTCAAATGCTTTCCTCTGAGTGGCAAAATCTCTAAAATTGGCATCTCAGAAAGTCATGGAAAACTATGAAAAGTTTCTGTAAATGCTGTTTGACCCGGGTCTGCATGCACGCCTGAGTATTTTATTTAGTCACTTCAGCCCACTCCCGTTTCTGCTGTCTGCCTCTGCTTCTTTCACCCTCTTTTCCCTTTTCTCCCTTTCCTCCCTTTTCTCAACATGTCTGTCACATCTCAGCCATTTCTTCGTCTTCTATCTACGAAGCCTCCAATGTCAGGCGGAGGGGCTGAAATAGAACTGTATGAAATATGAAACAGAGTTATGTAAGGCAGATTTAGTCAGCTGCGGAAAGTTGAGCTGAGTTACACATCTGTGCACAAGACAACACACTCACTTACACACACACACACACATGCACATTGTGCACTAGTGTCAATTTTTTTCAGCTTTTTTTTTTTTTAGTTTTAGGCGGTGTCAAATGTCCTTGTTAGTTTTTATCATATTTATCATATTCAACTTCATCCAATTTTTAGTCAAGTTTTAGTTGACTAAAAAACTAATTAATATTTGTCATTTTAAAAATAAACTAACATTTCATCAACCTACTTCAGTTTCTTTGTGATGAGCCATAATGTGTCTCTTCAGGTTTATGGTATTCTTTCCAGCTATTTTATGGCCACATTGCATCCAGTTATCACCTTGTTTCTATAAAACATAATACGGTCTCATTCTAATCTCTGCAGCTGTCTGGCTGCACCAGCTCCATGTAGGCTTGCATCCGCAACCTGCAGCATTTATTTACGGTTCATATCAGTTTATTCGACAATACACACGTAAACGTGAGGTTGATGCCCAATTAAAAGGCACTGAATAAATATGTTCATTTACATTTTGCAACCTAGGAGGAGCAGTGTGTGCTTCTCTCACTGCTCTGGTTGTAGCAACCGCCCACATTTCTCATCATGCATTGCTGGACTGAGTAGTTAGTGAGAAGTTTGGTGTTTTATGTTCCAAAATGCAAATGTTCCTTTTTGTCAGTATTTTTTAATGTGCCTGAACACGGTGGTTTATGTGGGTAATTGTCATTTTTGTGCTGGTTGGAGGTGGCTGTTACATTTCTCGACACCAGCTGTATTTTGACACCGTTGCACACAATTTTTTGTCAACATCAATTAAGGTATATTTTGGTAAAGTTTTTATTTTTTAAACATTTTACCCTGCATTCTTGTGGTGTCAGAACAAAAGTTGCCATGCTGACGTCATATTAAAGGCAGGGTAGGCAAGTTGTTTCTAAAACACTTTTTGTCATATTTGTTGAAACTGTCTTTATACACCATTACATATTGGTTAGTTAGGTGCTAAAAAGTCAGGTGTCTGTAGTCCTCTCGGGCCTGCAGTAAACACAGACACTTGTTCCATTCGGACCGAATGCAATGATTGGCTGGGTTACTGTCACTCTCCCTCGCTCTCATGGCTACCAGACAGGTAATCTGGCTTTTTTCATTTTGATGGTAATTTTTACTTTCATCGCTAGCCAACGTAGCCACCTACTTAGCATACAGCTAACGGTTGCTACGAGTGTAGGCTGGTGTAGCGAGCCAGAGTAGAGACGATGAATTATCTGTATCTGTAGCTGTGTTGTAAAACAGCAGTGCAGCTGAGAGCTGTGTTTGCTAACGTAGGTGTAGACTGCGCCGGTTTAGTATTCACCACCTAGATTTATTGTTATGTTTACAGTTATCTTTACTTTGTATCTAATCTGTTTGTGTGTTTAATATTATCTTGTGTCTGCAAGCGTTTTTTGACTGTATGTTACTCTGTTATATCTTTGAACAAGAAATTTTACAAATGTGGTGATGTAACTGTGTTTTCGTAGTTATGAGAAAGACATTTCACTATTAGTGTACATAAATAATGCTGGCTAAATGTGCGTTTCTGGTATATAAGCTAATTATTATATAGTTTGACATGCATATAGCTAAACCTACTGTGTGAAAACCTTTCACTGTAATTGGTGCTGTTATGCCATTATTTATTTTACCAGAATTAAAAAATACAGAATTTTTATTTTTATTTTATTGAAAATTTTATTTCTAATGTGCCCTCAGGTCAACTGCAGATTTGGAGTCTTCCACAACCCTGTACTCCTCACCAGTATACGCTAATCGGACCATGCTAGCTGGCCTAGATCGCAACAGGAGAAAAGCTGATGATTCAGTATACATACATCAGTAAGTATATTTATTACTCCTATGCATTTTACTCAATGCATTTATAAGCGATGAGCCAAAATTTTTAACAGTATGAGGAATACAGATAGATGGTCCTGATTTATTGTTTTTATTGCATTTTATGTGGACAGGCTAATTACTATATAAGAGAAAAATGTCAGATATTGCAAACTTTTCACTAAGCTGATACTCCTTTCTGTGGTATCAGGTCCAGCAAGGTGTACAACAAAAAGTCCATGGAGTGAAGCTTGTACTCATTGAAGTTGGAGAAGGACTATAGTTACATTGCAGACCTCCAGAGAACTCTCTCCCTTTGATGATAGTCTACTACTGAGGAGATGCCTAGAAGCAGAACCAGGAGACCTGATGATCCCCGTCAACATGGGGTTCAGTCAGGTGTCCCTGCTCCAACTGTATTGCCAGATACTGCAAAACGTACAACAAAAAGTAATCTGGTTGGTTTTGAAATGTGGTAATCATGTCAGAGAGATGATTGTGATATATTAAATTAAATAAGTGATTATATCTTTTTCAGCAGTTACCCACCCAAAACCCTACGCAGAGTCGCAGTCTAACACACTTCTCTGCTCCTCCATTTCAGGAGTTACTTAGTGAAAATCCTATAGTGACGGTGTCTGTCCCCCGACCATCGAAATTATTTAAAAAGGTAAACAGAAGAGGAGCTGTGCATAAAAACCTCATAAAAATTAAAACCACAAGAGCAATAGTGCAAACTAATAGGAGAGTTAAATGTGGACTCTTAAACATCAGATCTCTCTCTTCTAAAGGTGTACTAGTAAATGAACTAATATCAGATTATGATATTGATTTATTTTGTCTCACTGAAACCTGGCTGGGTGATGGAGAATATGTTAGCCTAAATGAATCCACCCCTCCCAGTCATATTAATACTCACATTCCTCGAGGCACAGGCCAAGGAGGTGGAGTTGC
>NC_060172.1:19148423-19171167 GCF_021292245.1 Micropterus dolomieu | reverse complement strand
TCTCTCTCTCCTTCACCCCCAACCGGTCGAGGCAGATGGCCGCCCACCCTGAGCCATGGTTCTGCTCGAGGTTTCTGCCTCTTAAAAGGAAGTTTTTCCTTGCCTCTGTCGCCTAGTGCTTGCTCTTGGTGGGAACTGTTGGGCTTCTGTAAATAGCATCATAGAGTACGGTCTAGACCTGCTCTTTTATGAAAAGCGCTGTGAGATAACTGTTGTTGTGATTTGGCGCTATATAAATAAAATTGAATTGAATTGAATTGAATTAAATCATCTCTACAGCAGCGAGATGATGCTATGTGTAAAGTCTGAACTGTCTTCATAATCAGTCAAGACACCTCTGGACACTCCTCGTCATTGTTCCTGTATATACTTATTTTTAATGATGTTTAAAAATGATCTATTTGTGATATAGGTTGTAGTTTTAGTAGTATTTAATAACAATAAACAAGTGTTATACCACATTTGGATGCTGTTATTTCAGACATAAGACATAAATGTAGTTGTTTGATTGTTTATGCTGCAAGTGTAAAGAAAAGGCATTTATCATTTTCAATGTTTATTTAAAAAATATGTGAAAATATTATCCAGAACATAAACACACAAAAATGTATTTTCTCTACCCTCCTGGGAATAAAACAAAAACTAAGTACAGGTATTCATTCACACAGTGGAGGGAATTATTTGTGTAGCACTGTCTCAGTTAGTGACATTACATCTTACACCCTGCTAGGATTAAACCTCTGTATTGTCTTAGTGGATCAGGGTAACAGTTGCATATCTTCCAGAAACAGCAACTCAGTATCACGACTCTGTGACCCCATCCAAGTGCTCCACATTCCTACACTACAAACCATGCCAAGACATGTGTGGTGCATGGAAACACAGCAGTCTGGAAGTTGTCCACAGTCCTCAGATTTTGACCTGTAAAGGTATATATAGTTGTTAGAATCAAAATCAGAACCAGAATCAGCTTTATTTGCCAGGTATTTGCCAGGTATGTGTACACATACGAGGAATTTGAATCTGGGTTGTACAATGCTCACGATGTGCTTACTTATACAATAATATAATAACACAATAATACAGAAGTAAAATCAAACACATGCTACTGTATAGAGAACTCATATATACAAGGTCTCAATCTGTCTATATACAAAATAGACAGATTGAGACAATAGTGCAATGAGCAGAGTGCAAAGGATGCATGAGTAAATTCTTATTACCATTATTGTTATTATGTCAGAGGTGGATGTGATATACATGTATACATGTACTCATGTACACAGTGCGATGGAGTAGTGCAAAGAATCCTGGAATAAATAAGTATTATGTGCAGGTGTTAGGTACATGAGGTAGGTAGATTTGGTAAACAGTATATACAATATACAATGAACAGTAAGAACAGCTCTGAAAGAGAGAATGATGAATAAATCATAAATGGTAACCAGTAAACGGGTGGCTGATTAGAGACAGAGTTACTGGGTTATTGCACAGGAATTGTTCCTGACACTGTGAGTCAGAGTCAGCTGTTCATCAGAGTGAACCCCAAATTGGAAAGATTGGTGTAATTGGAAAGAAAATTCATCTACATGATTAGATATTGTTATTGATCTTCAGGGTTTGATGATGGGTTGACTTCTGTGTCTACATTACACACCAGGTCAATGTACATATGTACAGATGAGCCAATGGCTGAAGTAGAGCTGTATTTAGTTGTGGTGTAATCAGTAAACAATAAAAAAGTAATAACAATAGTGATGGATTTATATAGCACTTTATTTTTGACACCCAAAGGGCTTAGGGGGAAACACCAGAGAAACTTTGAGACAAGTCACTGAGAACTAATATACCATGTATATATGTATATATACCTGCTCATATGCCGTTATTGGGAGTGTGAAGCTCAATGCAGTTCCTACAATATGTGCTCCTTGGCTTGCACCTGGTCCTCCCCGTCCTCTGCCTCTTCTTCCTCGGAACCTGGCTGCGCTGCCGATCCACTACGCTCCTCTCCGCTCGTCACAAGCTGCTCGTCCTCCAGCGGTGTCGGCAACGTGTTCACATGTTTTGGGGGCGTGGGAGTTTCTCTGTTGGATACTTTCAAAATCCAGCAGTTTCTTGCCAGTTTCTCAAATTTACCTACCCTGCGTTTAAGCAAAAATATGGCAGACGAAAGAGAAGGCTTCTTATTAATTTAATGTTCTGCAAATACATTTTTTGTACAGATGTTATTTGTAATATGATATTAGGTTGTAACCATTAGTTGCTGTCCACGCAGTGGTTATTTATTAGTATTAACCCTGATAACAAGTCAAGTAAAGCAACAAATCTGGGACAAAATTGCTAACCCTAAACACTAAACTAAATGTTTTTTACACATTGCGACTTAAAGCTCATGAACACACTGAAGTCAGAAGAATGACTTCCCAACAAGGAGCATGTGAATGCAGCATTAGTCTCATCTTTTTCGTCAACAACATTGCATGCTAATATAGTCACTGTGTGTGTTTAATGACATCTGTGCTGTCTTAGTCATAGGGGGGAAAAAGCCATCTTGAGGGCTAACAGTTGTGATGTATGCATTTCCTTTTTCATAAAACTCATAAACATTATTATGATAGTTTTGAAACCTTACTTTCTAGCGGTCTACTTCTTGCCTGCCTTTGCCGGCACATTGCTGTGGTTCCTGCTGCGTTACCATCATCTGTCGATAAATGGAATAATGTGAAACTATCGGCAGGAATAGTATCATTTTACTCTGGTGTTTGTATGTGTGTGTGTGGTTTGTGTGTGTGCACAAGGGATAACAAATGGAAAGCCACTTGTAGTGGAGGTATAGCACCACTATTGGTGTTTTTATTTCCACAGGGTACCTTTAAGGTCACGTTGATCCTGGAAATCCAATGTTGTCATACTGCCTCGAATTGAGTGACGATGAAGTATTTTGAATTGAATGAAGCAGTCATGCTCACCGATTGTCAACATTGCCTACAATACAACAGTACAAAAAAATTTCTGACACGTCACAATATTTTATCAACCGTGTCCAATTCTGTATACTCTGGCAGTGGACAGTGTTATCAAACCTTCTCCCTGTAATCAGAGCATGTCTCTTTGACCTCCATAGGTCTCTCTCTCTCTCTCTCTCTCTCTCTCTCTCTCTCTCTCTCTTTGTGTGTGTGTGTGTGTGTGTGGAGAGAGAGAAATGGTTTCTTTTCATTCTTCTGTTAGTGTGTTTAAATAGGATGAGGAGGAAGAGAAAAATAAAATGTTAAAATAAATTCCACTAGGGAAAGGAATATTGTTGTTGAGCTACTTTATGTGTGGGGAGCCAACTGCTTGTTAAAATGATAAACAAATATTGTAATGCTACTCTGAAAACTTGAACGGTATGACTACACAGATGAAATACAGTATGTGCGAGCCACCCCTGCAGCCACTCAGAGCCAATCCTCCAAAGCTCTACGTTGAGGTCTGCTTGCTATTTTCTATTTTCTTCCATGTTAACTTGGTGGACTCCGCATTCATAGCTTAAATAATGGGGAAATTTCTTGGTCCCATTGCAGCACGGCTGTCAGGGAAGCTGTGCAAAAAACATCAAAGCCACCGCAGCCCCATTTTCTTTTTACACCTCATCAATTCTGCTCTAAATTCTTCTTTTCTCTCTTCTCTCACTGAGGTTTTTAATTTGCTGTCTACTTTGCCTCTGTGACAAAGATTGCTAGACTTGAATTTGATCTTACTCCACTCACAGTACGAATATATAACAATGTGCACAATGGACACTATACAGTCAGTATATTACATTATTATTATTGTATTTTGAGCATGATTGCAGTTGTAGTAGTGGCCACACTAAATATATTTTAGTCAAATCTGTTTGAAATTACAAAGAAATGTTTTTCTAAAAATTATTAATTCATTCATTTGCTACAAATAGCAAAACATATTGATTCCAGAGATATAGACAAACGAATTAATGTACATAGAGTTATGTGATGAGGTGGCCATTTCGATTGGAACTGAAGGAGCCTACATTTGTTAAGTAAACACACACTGTTGCCCCTCAAAAAATATTAATGTCATTTATCACACAACCTTACAGTGATGAAATAAAAGTTTCTACTGTTTGATACAAATCATAGTCATCATGTGTGATGTCATGAGATAAATGCAGCAGGACCATAACCTGTCAAATCATACATCAGGACCAGTAGTAAAATTGACCGTTAGAGAAACCATCACTTTCTGTCTCTGTTGCTGGACTGGTGACCTGTTCAGTGTGAATCTTTTTTCCCAGTGCATCCTGGGATGTGCATGTGGAAATCTCTAGGTGTGAAAGTCATAACACGACAACCTAACAGCGTATTTTTCTAAAGCTTACATTGTAAACAAAACATGGCACAAATGAAATCCCATTACCATTTGTTTTGTTTTAGTTAGCATCTAATTTACTTTCAAACTGTAAAAGCAAAGAAGCCAATAAAAAGAAATGAGTAACAATTCTTCAGCACTTTAAGTTCCATAAAAATCCTTTACGTGCGATGTGATTGTATTTCACTGCGACTCCTACTACAGTGCTGATGAATCGTCAGCACGTGTATGTTATTTTTCAGAGCTTTGCCAAAGAATAGAGGGGTTAGTCAGTTCATTTGTCCATCAAAAACTATTCCATGTGGATAAAAGAGTAATACTAATGATTTTGGGGACTAACCTAGAGGTAAGTGGAGGCCCATTCTCTTTCCTATGGTGCCGCCATCGGGCACAAATTTCTTCTTGTACAAAAGAAATATCAAACCTCTTGAGCAGATATCTTGAAATTTACTAAGCATGTTTATGCTATTTTAAAGGTTAAAATCTTGCCATTTTGGACTCTCTGTTATCTCCTCTCTCTCTAGAGCTACCCTCGGTTCACATTGTCAACTTTGTTAACTATGTACACAAGATATCAAAACCAAACCTCCAGAGTTACATAAAATTTGCGGAGGAGATTCATGGTCCCCGAAGAATGAATTGCTCAAGATTTGAGCCCCAACCTTCCTTTTAGTTTACCTTCATGCCAAAATATCACCACTGCACCACACAATTTTTTTGAAAATTGAGAACATTCATGATATCACGAGGATAAACCTTTTTTAGATTTAATGACCCCTTGGCCTTTCCTCAAGCACCACTCTCAGAAAAACCAACGATAGCCTCTTTCACTGGAAAGCTTTAAAACCTATGAAGTGGTGATGGCGCATAGATAAGATGCTTGCCTTTGGTATTGGAGACCTGGTTGGTCCAGAAGCATGCGACCTCTGACATGTACAGCAATTGTAAGTCGCTTTGGATAAAAGCGTCAGCTAAATGTATGAAATCATCAGCATGCTGGTCATTCCAACACTTTTGTATCTTGGAGAGTCTCTGTTTTTTAGACCATAACCCTCACTATCTTAATTGTGGAATTCAAAGTAACCATTATATGTAATAACTGAAACGATTTATGGTCTTGGAAAATGTACTTATGATGAGTAATAAAATAATTTCCTCTGGATCTCTGTTGCTTTTCCATTGATTTAAAAGGTTTCGTTCAACCGAGGCTACATGAACGGCCCTGCACATATGAGTGAGCCCATTAACTTTGTATTTCTTGCATTTCTTTGATGTCCTTTTCATGCAGTCTTTGCAGAGACTACCCTTCAATCCCTGCTGTACTTCAAGCTTCCTCTTTGCTCCCTCTTGATCCTCCTTCTCACGGTAGCGTTGCCCTATCCTACCCAAACAAGCTCCTAATGAGGCCAAACCTCCATTTTCACACACAGACACACATACATGCATCCACATGCAGACGTACTCATGCATGCACGCTCACGCCCGATCAGTTCTCAGGGTTTGTGTTGCGGATGCTCGTGGCTTTGGTGCAAAATCTCCTCTCTGTCAGTGTTATACACATCTCCCTTTCTCCCCCCTGCGTTCCTCTCTGTCTCCCGCTCCCTTCATTTCCTTACCTGTAGAAAGTGGGACAGCGACACAGATCACAAGTATAGGTGACACAAATAAGATGGACACCATGACATAGCATAGAGACCCCTGCCATGCACTTACTCTAGTTTTTAATTCCTCTCTCCACGGTATTTTCCAGCCGTCTGCTCTCCCCGGCCCCGGCAACAGATGTTACGGAGTTAAGCTGTAATCGTTCTGCTTTAGCTGTAGGCGACAGCTGTGCTTATATATTCTAAAACAGCAGCATCAACTCTAACTGTACCATCTCCCTCCCGGCTGGATGAGCGGACCGAGCTTATATCACTGCAAAAACCCACTCTGCTCTAATACACTCTCGACTTAGACGTTCTTCATTTGCATCCATCTCTTTCTGTAGGCTCGATGAGTCGCTTTCTTTTTTATCTATTCAAATCATTCTTTTTTTCCCGCCTCTTCATTGTTCCAGACCATCAATCTGACTTTATTCACAGTCTCTCCACAGAGTCATCTTCCCATATTTCAGTCTTTTGCCTCAGTGTCTCATCTCCATCCGGAGGTCTGGCTCACTTTTCTTAATTGGTCTGTCCATAATGCATAATGCCACTCTATAGACAGGCTTAGTGCCTCTCTAGCTTCCTTGTAGATGAAGGAGAATTGATTGGTTTATCCCAGATACCATGGTGACACAGTCAATGAACATACTCAGTAAGATGAACTTCATTCAACATGACCAATGTGTGTGTGTGTGTGTGTGTGTGTGTGTGTGTGTGTGTGTGTGTGAGAGAGAGAGAGAGAGAGAGAGAGAAAGATAGACTGAGACAGACAGTATCTGCAGTAGAGAGTACTTTTTTGGGTCCAGCCTGTTCTATAATATAAACCAGCACAGTGAACTGCTCTTTCCTGAGAATACTTAAGTATGTTTAATATTTACTGTGATGATGCTCTTACACTAAGTACTTAGCAATCAGCACTATGGTAGACTAAGCTTCTATTTATGCATCACTGGCTGTACAAGAAACCAAAGGTGAAGTTATTTCAGTGTTTACTGTAATAAGCACACGTGGGTCATCAAAAACATCCACGTCATGGTTTCTGTAGCGTAACAATTAAATGTGACCTGTTACTGCTCCACCCAGTCTGAAATGTTCAACTCTCCTTACTGTACACGAGTACACACTGCCTGTGACTCTGGGCATTTAAGTTGTTGCACCAACACAAGTGCAGGTCAAAACATCTGTATCAAATCAAATCAAATAGGTACTGATGATATAGCTGGACGTGGACTCTGGGAAACTGTGATGGGCATTGTTTTGCCAATCAAAGTGCTATAGATCAAACTAATAATCGATTAATTGAGGGAAATTTTATTATTTATTTTATCAACACATTAATCCATAATGAAAATAATTGTTAGTTTCAACCCTAATAAACTACATTACCTATCACCCTGTCAATACAGGGTACAATCTTATAGTTTGTACAGTGGGATGCTGTCCAATATCCAGTAAGAAATGAAGGCTGACCACACATATGCAAGCTGCATATTATGCATTACTGCATGATGAATGGTTTGATTTAACAGTGGCTGGCAACATAAGCAAACAAGTGCACAGTTCGCATCAGATTTTGATTTAAACGTTGCTAAACTCTAATTGGTGCACGTAAATATGTGACCTTTTTAAGCCCCACCTACTTTAAATCAACGAGAACACCCAGGACATAAAGACAAAATCTGTAACATGAGATAACCAAAGCTTTGGCAGAGAATAGTGTGTTTGTGTACTCACTCATATTAAGAAGATTTAAGTTAATGTTAAGTGTTTGCATTCTAAAGAAAAGAGGTTGCATTAGGCGCTGCATGTGTGGTGCATGTCTGTGGGCACACAAAGCTTGTGCTTTGGATATCAGTGACTCATTTAGCAATAAACTGATGCTCACAGTCAGATAAGAAGCTTATTGTGTAGCGAGACCATCTCATAATTAAAACAGAATATGAATAATCTCTAGAGAACATGTTTCATTAACGTAGCGTAACAGGAGCCTGTTACTTCAACAGTTATGTATCACATATTACAATGCCTGCGTCATCCTGTGACAATATCTCTGTCTGGCTGTAAAAACAACCATAATCTGATAATTCCTCCAATAAACATCACAAGTGCATCTAGAAGTAATAGTACTGATATGTTTGCAAAAGTTGCTGGCATTGAAATGAAATAGCTGACGTGTAAGGAAAGAGAAACAACCTGCAACACAACTTTGTCCCCCAAAACGAATTGATTTTTATTCTGCCCCTGTGGGGAAGCGTTCAATTAAAAATGTAGGTCTGAGTGGAAGGCAGAACAGCAGTGCATGAATCAGCTCGCACAAAGCGGGATTGATAAACAATAAGCTGTCAGTATGATAAAATATGCCTTTAAAGTAAAGAAAGGTAAGGTTGGCACAAATGGGCCAAAACTCACAAACACAACTGCACTCACGCTCTACACACACACACACACACACACACACACACACCTTGGGAAGTGATGAGACAGCTCTACTTTTGAATTGAAGCTGCCCATCTTTGGGCAGCCCATAAAATTCCCCTCAGAATCACAAGTCTGAACCATAAAATTCCCTGTGATAAAGGGAATATATGACAACCCCCCCCCCCCCCCCCCCCTCTGTCTCTCTCTCTGGGAGATTGCTGTGGATGGCCCGTCCCCTTTGATGTGAGTAGAGCAAAGGCTTAACTCTGCTCTGGCCTGGCTGACTGACTCCGATTCCAGAAGGTATTACCATGCTAACTCTTTTAGGTGAGCCTGTGCTCCGTCGCCTCTGGACCACAGGAAGCTCGTGGTTTTAACCTAGAGGGGTTGTAGTAGGAAGGAGAAATTGGGGAGGTAGGGGGTTGTGGTGGGGGTGCAAACAAGGCCTGGCTAAAGGGGAAGTGTGTGTTTGCAGTTTTATTATCTATTCTACACATTTAATCCAAAATCCAAACAACTGGCAGTAGTGGACTGGATTGAAGAAGTGGATTACATGTTGTTACCCTCTTTTCTGGAGGAATTAGGTCCCTCCATTTCTGAGTCCACCTTTTTAACAACACAATATTTTATCTACCCCACATCCTACTTCTCTTCTCCCTGTGGGAACACATTCATCTATTTAGCACATGAGAGATAATTATTACTCCGGGTAAAACCAGACAAAAATATGGCGTCTTCAGAAGCAGACTTGACTCCCACATGTTGTACCACCAGCAGCACACATGCACATGTGACTACATGAGAAACCTCTTCCGTGAACATGTCTGGGAAAATGCTTGTGAAATGACATTTGGAGAAGATGTAGCTGTCTTGATCTGTTGGCGAACGGAGCGTGTAAGGTCCCTCAGACTAGCAGAGGAGACAGATGGGAAGAGACGGGGCAGGTAGGAGGAGGCAGAGAGGACTGCAGACCAAACACATCCTGAGAGGCAAGCAGGAATCCTGGCACTCTGCATTAGTGTCATATTTATAATGGTTTCACTTTTATTTTTTATATATATATTTATGATGGGATGCAAAATCTATTATTTACTTTGATTACATTTTTTAGTTGTCATTTCACCATTGTTTCGCGCTTGGGCTGAACGATTAATAGTTTTCAAATTGAAATTGTGATTTGAAAGAACGCAATTAGCTAATCGTGAAGACGGCGATTAAAATGTAGGTTAATTAAACAGCGCATCTGACCCATTTTAAATAGTCATGCAGTTACAGATTCATGCTGTTTTCATCCTTATGTGACAGATCTGCTCGCCAATCACAAGCACCATAGGCCTCCTGTTACAGTCCTACTCACCAATCAGAGCGGGCACGGGTCGTGTACATTTTACAACAAACAAAACTAGAGGAAACCGCGGGATCATGGCCGAACCGACACAGGTGAACCGACACAGGCAGCAGCTGTGTTGCGGTTTTGTCCCAGCGTCATCTATCACTGAAGTGTTTCAGCAGCGGAGCAACCCGATTCTCAATGCTGTTCTGTGTCTGACTTCCTGCCTGGTTGATCTGCTCTGTGTGGCTTGACGCGACTTCCGTCAACAATAGACTTGCAGTGAATATTGAACTTTGGGTGACAGGGCCGACTTGGGATTACGCTCCGTAGTTCTTTTTGTGTTTTTGTTAATTAACGCTGTTTTCTGCCGTCCCTCTCTGGTAACTTTTACCAGAGAAGAGCTCTTAAACATTGGACTTTCAACTGCTCATACTATTCCACCGCTCTTTATTGACCCTGGAACTTTCCCGGAGTTACTAGTTGGAGGAGCAGCAGCTCTGTTTGGGATCCTTCGGAAACGTAGCAGCAGAAAACGTGCAGGCGCGCTGGTTAAGCTGAGACAGCGGGGATTTCGCACTGCGCTCCCTTCATTTCACCTGGCGAATGTCCACTCTCTGGCCAACAAAATGGACGAACTGCTGCTCCTCAACAGAACTAACTCGGACTTCTGCAGATCTGCTGCCCTCTGTTTCACCGAATCCTGGCTCACCAAGCGCATCCTGGACAGCTACTGGGATTTAATCTCATCAGCGCGGATCGCGAAAGGGAGCTCACAGGAGAAACACGGGGAGGAGGACTCTGTTTCTATATAAACGAAGGTTGGTGCACAGATGTCACAGTGTTCAAGAAATCATGCAGGCCTCACCTAGAGACATTATTTATAAACTGTAAACCGTTTTATTCACCGCGGGAGTTTTCCTCATTTGTTCTGGTTGCCGTTTACATTCCACCTCAGGCCTGTGTTAGTGAGGCGTTACTACACCTGGTCGACCAGATAACTAACATGGAGAAAAAACATCCAGACTCCCTGCTCATAGTTCTTGGAGACTTCAACAGAGCAAACCTCAGTCATGAACTTCCAAAGTACAGACAGCATATTAAGTGTCCCACCAGGGACACTAACACACTGAACCACTGCTACACAACATTAAAGGATGCCTATCACTCTGTTCCTCGTGTAGCCTTGGGACTCTCTTGACTCACTGTCTGGTTCATCTTATCCTGACACACAGGCAAAAACTGAAATCTGCTAAACCTGTTGTAAAGTCTGTGAAAAGATGGACCAACGAGTCAAAGCTGGAGTTACAGGCCTGCTTTGACTGCACTGAGTGTTTTTGAGGCTGCAGCCACTGACCTGGACGAACTAACTGACACTGTGACATCTTACATTAGTTTTTGTGAGGACATGTGTGTGCCGACTAAAGCGTTCCGCAAATACAACAACTAAAAACCCTGGTTCACAACGAAAATCAGGCAGCTTCGTCAGACCAAGGAGGAGGCCTTCAGAAGTGGAGACAGAGTCTTGTACAACCAGGCCGGGAACACAATGACTAAAGAGGTCAAAGCTGCAAAGAGGTGCTGTGCTGAAAAGCTAAATAACAGCTTTGCAGCCAACGATCCTGCGTCAGTTTGGCCTACAGACACTCACAAACTACGAGAGACCATCCCCCAACACTGCTGGTACTCAACGACTGGTAGACGAGCGGAATGGTTTTTACTGTAGGTTTGAAAAGCCCAGAGTCACACCTCTCCCCCACTCCAACACCATCTTCAAACAGTCACCTTCCCCCTCTGACCTCTCACCTGCACTCAAGATCTGTGAAGAGGACGTGAGCCACCTCTTCCAGAGGCAGAAGATCAGGAAGGCTCCTGGACCTGACGGTGTCTCACCATCGTGCCTGAAAATCTGTGCGGACCAGCTGGTCCCCATCTTCACTCAGATCTTCAACAAATCACTGGAGCTGTGTGAAGTTCCCTCCTGCTTCAAATGCTGCACAGTCATCCCGGTCCCAAAAAAACCCTCCATCTCTGGACTGAATGACTACAGGCCTGTTGCCCTGACATCTGTAGTCATGAAGTCCTTTGAAAGACTGGTGTTGGCCCACCTGAAGGACATTACAGGCCCCCTGCTGGACCACCTGCAGTTTGCCTACAGGGCTAACAGGTCAGTGGATGATGCTTTCAACTTGGGTCTGCATCACATCCTGCAACACTTCGACTCTCCAGGGACATATGCAAGGATTCTGTTTGTGGACTTTAGCTCGGCGTTCAACACCATCATCCCGGACATCCTCAGCACCAAACTCACCCAGTTCACTGTGCCAGCCTCCACCTGTCAGTGGATCATAGACTTCCTGACTGACAGGAGTCAGCAGGTGAGGCTGGAAAACATCACATCCAGCACCCGGACTATCAGCACTGGCGCCCCCCAGGGGTGTGTGCTCTCCCCCCTGCTCTTCTCCTTCTACACCAACGACTGCACCTCAGGAGACACATCTGTCAAACTCCTGAAGTTCACTGACGACACAACGTTCATTGGCCTCATCTGGGATGGTGATGAGTCGGCCTACAGACGGGAGGTTGATCAGCTGGCTATCTGGTGCGGTCAGAACAACCTGGACAACACGCTCAAAACTGCAGAGATGACCTTGGACTTCAGGAGGGCTCCCCCCACTCTGCCCCCCATCACCTTACTCAACAGCCCTGTGTCTGCTGTGGAATCCTTCAGGTTTCTGGGATCCACTATTTCCCAGGACCTGAAGTCGGAGCCCAACACTGACACGATCATCAAGAAGGCCCAGCAGAGGACGTACTTCCTGCGTCTTATACATTTCCAGAGTCAGGAAACGGGCAAGGCACATCACTGCAGATCCATCTCACCCCGGACACAACCTGTTCCAGCTCCTCCCATCTGGTAGGCGCTACAGAGCACTGTACGCCAAAACCAACAGACACAGAAGCAGTTTCTTCCCACAAGCCATCACTCTGATGAACAGCTGATTTCTGACTCACGGTGTCAGGAACAATTCCTGTGCAATAACCCAGTAACTCTGCCTCTAATCAGCACCTGTTTACTGGTTTCCATTATTTATTTATTCACCATTCTCTATTTCAGTGCTGTTCATACTATTTCATTGTATATACTGTATACCAATACACCTACCTCAGGTCATAGGTCTTATTTATTTTTTCCAGCATCCTTTGCACTATGTTCCATCACACCGTGTACATGTGTACATGTATGCATGTATGTGTATGTGTACCTGTATATCATATCCACCTTCAACATGTACATAATGAGAATAATAGTTTACTCTTGCATCCTTTGCACTCTGATCACTGCACTATTGTCAATATGTCTATATTGTTTTGTTCATAGTGTGTATATTAGTGTTGTCTATACTGTAGTTTGTGTCTGATTTTATTTTATTATTATTTTATTATTGTATTATGGTATTTTTGTACAAGTAAGCACATCGTGAGCAATGTACAATCCTCAGTCAAATTCCTCGTATGTGTACACATACCTGGCAATAAAGCGGATTCTGATTCTGATAAACCTGCTTTTCCCCTCTCAGATTAATCTTCTGTTTTCCGACACAAAAAATGGGTTTGCCTTTATTTTGATCCCCATCATTAGCCCCAGAAATCAATATTTTTCTTGCACCCCTCATGGCCCCAGGTAACTTTCCATGTAAATAAATTAAAATGGACTTTCTAGCACTACATGATTTCCTGGGAGTTGTCCGTATCAATTTGTCTTTGCAAGTTCTGAGTCAATGAATGTGTCGTTGATTCTGTTCAATACAGACCTGAAGCTCTACAGGATTGCACATGCTCAAATCAATGGCCGCTGACTGATTAGGTTTAGGGCTCACTTATGGGAAATATTAATCTTGGCACTAAAATATGTTTATGTGAACAGCCACGTTTACTATTCACGTATCAGTGATCCCTTCAGCGTAGATTTATCGTCAGTCAGTGTGAAGATAAAGCACAACCTGTCTTTACAATATAGACAAATGTACTCATTTCGGTTGTCCTAAATCTTGAGAAATGTAGCATAAATCTACCCTGAGGACGGATAATTTGCTCTGAGAGTCGTTGCCTGACATGATGTTAGTCATGCGCATTCAGAGAGAGGGGGAAGAGAGAAAGTCATTAGAGGAATATGATGGATAGGTAGACCCGTAGGTCAGTAGGTATTAGAGAGGGAAAGACAGATGCACAATAATGATGTTTGTTTTATTGAAAAGGTCAACTGAATTATCCTCAGCTTGATGTTAGCTGTGGCATTTGGTCTAGTTCATTAAGAGATGTTAACTGCAGTCAGACCTCAAGGCTTAGTGTTTGTATCTGAGCTGGTTCTAAAAGAAGTCAGAAGTCATCACTAAATACAGTGTACTGCATGTTGTGTGGTTGCATACTGTTCTTGCTATTACAAGACTGATTGCAGCAGTATTGATCCAGCCGGCTGAGAAATAGACCTAATACGTGTTCGACATCATCTTCTCTTCCATCTCGCTCCGTCTCTTTCACACTACGCCCTCCGTCCTTTTCATCATTCTACAGTGTAGGCCGTTTTCCTTCACCTCAGCTCCCCTCCCTCCTATTGAAAATCACTCTCTCACCTTTCCTCTCCTCGTGTTTTCATCCTAGCTGCCATCCCTTTACCAACGCTCACCTTCCACCCCACCCTCCTCGGTCAAGACTTTCCCTGGACTTCTTCCTCCACTTTTTCTTGCGTTTCCCACCTTTGTATTTTTCTCATACATCCATTCCTGCTTCTTTGCACGCCTTGCTCCTCAAATCCATCACTTTTTCCTTCCTGCTTGAGTATCTGCATCCCCCAGCTCCTCCTCCTCCGTCTTCACTTGTCTCCTCCATTGTTCCTCTCTACTTTCTGCCATTTTCCTTCAGCTTTCTTCTTCTGACTCCAACTTCTTCAACCTCACCACTTGCTCTTTCTTTTCTTTAACCTTGCAACCCATCCCCACTACTTCCCTCATTCCCTCCCAGGGTGATTAAGTGATGGTTGGGCTGGCACAGCTGGTGTAGTTGGGCAGGCAGCCCATCTTCATGACAGCTGTGCTGCAGTGTAGCCAGATCCTTATTGGGGCAGTAGCACTATAGTAATCATAACAACAACACAGGTCATACAGGCTTTTTGGAAATCACTTAATTATTATGTAGGCATCTGTTGTGTTGTGATTATCTTTTAGGTTATTATATCACTAAATAACAGGTGCAAGCAAAGGTGTAAAAAAGTATGTCCTGGGAAACTCAAGAGCATGAATATTTCTGTTTCTGCCCACCCCTCTCATCCTCTGTCTCATTTTCCTCTCTTTGCTATTTCACACATCCTCACAGTGTTAGAGCATTTGCTTCACACTGCTTCTGCATGCACACCTTTCATTAACTCACACCTGCATAACCACATGAGTGTCTCATGTGTGGGTGAGTTGACATTCAAGCATGAGCCATTGGTGTCATCTGTTAATGTGCTCGGCGGGGGGGGGTTGTCTGAAAAGTCGACGTTCTCTGGCCTGCCCTGGTTCACAGGGAGGTCACACACCAGGCAGTGAGTTGGACTGACTTATGAGTGAGAAGAAACATCTGAGGTAAGCACATTTCTCCAAGCAGTAATTGAATTGTGCCAAGGTGATGGTGCACCAACTCAGTTATGAGTTTGGTGAGCTGCGCTAAACTCACTATTAGTCACAAGCTGTTGTCTACTTGGCGGGAGTTTTTCCTCTTCTCTGCACACTTGCGCATCATCAGTTTTAGGTCATGCTGACAGCTTAAGAAGATTAATGCAGTATTGGTTAAAGGGGGTGAGGCAGTTCGGAGGGTGCACTGTGGATGTGTTCACCCTTCCTCTCTCTCATCGCTGTAACACTCTGTTTAACTGTGAGCCAAGCACACATTGGTCTCTGCTTTGTAGTAATCATCCTCTAACAGACCCTAACCCTCAACGTTAAGCTGGCACCCTCTGACACAGATGCTGCAGGGACATGTGTCCCATAAACACTGCTTACATGGGACAGCAACACACCCGTCGACCAAGTCTATCAACAATGGCTATACCATCTTGACATTTTATTTAAAGCTCACTATATTTAATGTTGTCTAACTCAGCACATGCTGTAGCTCTGTTTGAACATTCTGGTCCATTCTGATGATATCAACCTGCAATAACCGCTCCATGATTCAAAGGCAAATGTGCTGCACAATTGTTAACATGCCATAAATGAGATGGTTCATTCCCAGCCACAATCCACCGTTTGAATGATTACTGACATAAAATCAAAACTCGCTACATAAAAGCAAAACTAACTATGGATTAATACAGCCACTACGTGGAGCCCATCATGTACAAATCATTTCCAATTTGCTGAACATGGAGCAGACGGTATTGGGTTAGTGTTCGGAATTTATCCCCTTGATATGTTAAAGTTATCTAACATATTTCTCCCATTTTATTCATGCTATAATGCAACAATAAACAGTATACTGTATATAGTACAGTTAATTTATTGTATAATCCAGTTACAAAAAAAGCATTTCCAGGCAAAGGGGAAAACAGCTAAAAACCAAATATGCAAAAGCCCATTTGAAGTATTCTGACTCACTTATTCTGGAAAAGAGCATCAGCGATGCCTGAAATGTAAATGTATTGCCATGAAAATGACTGTCGTTTTGTGCAGCGATGTATAACAATGATTCTGGTTTACTCTAAAAGTTCATATCTGATTACTTTTTTAGTTGTGTTGCAGAAAACCTCCACACTAGATCCAATAAAAGGGCATCCTGGGATTCATCTGTACAGTGTCCCCAGCTGAGCATCTGATGGTTATGTAAGACTAAGTGTGACACATACACACACGTGAATACACAGGCACACACACCATGCTCATATGCACACACAAGTGCCACCGTGTTATAATGAGACTCAGACAGAAGACACAAACAAGCTGTGGCAGCAGACAAACAACACTTTTTCACACGTCCCTCATCTCCTGTTCTCTCACATCACTCCTTCTTTACTTCCTCTCGACACTCTGAAGGACGCATCAGACACAAACTCCCACAAAATAGAAGCTTCTTCTAATTTCAGCCATTTTATGCGTCAGTGTCTTTGTGTGGTGAGCTGGTGCACCTATGCGTAGGCTTCTTGCGATGTGAAGTCATTTTTGGCTTTTCCCTATTTGTTCTAGGGCTAATTTAGGAACATAGTCAAGGCTTGGATTTAGCATCAGTAAAAATGGATCCGGATGGACTTCATTAAACCCACCAGTGGGTCCTGGAAATGTCTGTGGTTCTGTGTGTGTGTTGGGAGTCTGCTGTGCAACCCAGATTTCCCAAAAAAGCACAGATGAATGTATACAATGGACAAAGGTAGGGCTGCAAGTAATAATTATTTTTGTTATTAACCTGGAAATTGTTTATTGATAAATAATTTAGTTGATGAAAATCAGAAACTGTCAAAAATACAAGTTCACAGAGCCCAAAGTGATGTCTTTAAACTGCAAAAAACAAAGCAAATCATCATTAGAGCAACTGAACAAGAAAATAATTGCATTATTTTAGTAGTGAATGAAGTGAATGAAGAAAATGGTGAATGAAAGCAATTATTTAAATATGCAACTTGTTGACTTATTACCTGTCAGTGGAGTAACAGATTGATTAATCGACTGCTTGTTTCAGCACTAGACAGAGACGCAGGACAGAAATAATGCAAACAAAAGACAAGATGAAAGACTGCTACTACTAAGACTCGGCTAAAAGTAATGGAGTCCAATGCAACAGTCCTGCAGTAAATGATCTGTGTTAGGTTATACGGACAGGTGTTTCAAACAATGAAAATTATAACCTTTGTGAAAATAGGTTTTATTGCAGGAGTGTTGTATTAGACTGCAATTGTGTATGGGTGTGCCTAATAAATGGGCAATTGAGTGTATATGCAAATAGCTTTTTGTCTTGATAGTAACTAAGTTAAAAGTGGGCATAAAACTACAAAGCAGCTGCATTCAAGTTTCATTTTTATGGAGTATATCTCCTCTAAACAATGAAAATGTGCTCACTTGAGACAAACGATGGGGAAGCTTTACTCTATTTTCACCTGGTCAGTCTGCCTGTAAGAACAGTTCAGCTGGTCATGTGTGTTTTGTGCACTTGAATCAAGGGTGTATCATTTTAACAGCGCTCTAACTCCAAGTGTAAGCACCAGTCAGAGGCAGATGGGCTCGTTAATGCAGTGATGTAGTTATGTAAGACCTGCTACTGCTGCTCCTGTCTGTCTGTACTGCAGTACAGAGAGAGGGAAAGAAAATGTAAAAGAGTGCTTGTGAGTAAGTCAGTGTGTGTGTGTGTGTGTGTGTGTGTGTGTGTGTGTGTGTGTGTGTGTGTGTGTGCGTGTGTGTGTGTGTGTGTGTGTGTCTGCATGTGTCTGTATGAACAATTATGTATGTGGAGACACACACACGTTTAGGTGTGTGTATAGGAACACTGTGGGGACAGATGGGAGTGATGTGGTAAATCAGGAGGAATTGACTTATTGTCCTGGGTTTGATGAACTCTTCTCCCTCTTTAACCCTTCTCCTTCAATTCCCCACATGCTGGGTAACAGCCAATACCGATTCTAAACACTTTCTGCACAAAGGTAGCAGGAAAGGAGACCGAGAAAGAAGTCCAGAGAGCCCCAGAAGCCATGGGAACAAATGAAGAAGAAAGGTTGTAAGGCAGTTTTTGTACATGCATTTGAGATTTGTTTCAAGGGTAGACACAACAGTGTAAATAATTAATGAACAATTACTTTTAACAATGAAGTAACTCAATCACAAACACTTCTTCAGTGTGAGTGCACCATGAGGTTGAATGTCAATGTAAACCATTTGACAAAAATAAAAGAGCTATGATCTGAGCATTTTAAATGCAAAAGCAGGACAAAAGGGCTCCATGGAGGCAATTTTTTTCATAAAATAACAAAAATAACACTGCCAGATTATTTAATATTATTATTTAATATGTCAGTAAAACTGTCAAAAATCAAATCACCATGGTAAACACAGAGACTAACAAGTCCTCCAAACTGAATGTCAAAATGCATTTACTAAAGTGGTGGCGGATCAACAAAATGTCATATAAATCAGGTGTCAGATCAGAAGACATATGGATCTTTGTGGAAGGCAATGATAATGTATGGGTATACACAAAAAGTAATTCAGTTAGGGTTTGGTTCAGACTGTTTTCATGGTCAAAGAAGAACCACATTCCTCAGCAAGGATTGCAGCCATGATTAAAAGAATTTTAAGATTATCTATTGGAGATTATCTCGAGATTATATCTAGATTATCTCAAAATAAAGTCACACACATTCATAACCTAGCCATCCAATGTAATCTTAAGCAATGTGTGCTTGATCTGTTTGACTGGCCAATGCAGTGCTTGGCATTCCCACAGAGGGATCCCACTCAAATGAATGAGGGAGAGAATGAGGAACACAGACCAATGCATTTGAACAGACAACTAATACTGTTGTTTTTTTCGTGAAGACAGTCTCAAGAAACTGTCTTATCTCAGGGGAACGACAGTGTCAGGTTGAAACTAACCAACTAGGATATGATGGAGAGTGTAGTGTGTTTGTAAATGCTAAGTGTCATCCAAACTAGCTTTCTGAAGTTCAAATTCTTTCGCATGGAGGGTTTCTGTTATATTGTCTGCCCCCTGCAAACACCAGGGTTGAAGCTCAGATCCCGACTCAGATCCCATGCAGCAACCTGCATGTGATAGCAGGGTTGCTGCAGTATGAAGTTTCGGGAGACATGTTAAATACCTTATCGTATTTACTTTTTCCCTCTACAAGTTCTGTTTCCATGGTAATATCCATGAATAATCCATTTATTTTTGTTTGCAGGGTTGTTTGTAATCAGGAGAAGAAGATGGACATCAAGAGCTTATCTAGAATAAAACCTGGAATAGGATTTGTACTGTTAAGTACACGCATGTAACATGTTACAGATAATGTGTGTGCACTTCAGATAAAGTGCCGCATTTCAGAATCACTGCATGTGGAATAAAAAATAATAAAAAAGACAAGATTAAAAAAAAGGAGAGCGGCAGAGTGAAGAAGGGGAAGAGAGAGGGAGTGAAAGGATGGACTCAGCCGTGTGATCTGCCGTGAGGAAAGCAGCAAGCCCATACTGCTAAGAGCTGTGGACCCCAAACGCCTTATCGGAAACCAAAACAGCTATCAATTATTCAGCAGGTACAGAGCGAACCAGCAACAGAGGAGAAGACATGGGAGGAGAGGAGATTTGAGGGAAGAGGGGGGATAGAGGAGCTATATCCCGCAGAGGAGTTAGACACAAAGGATTTGAATTATTGTTTTGGTTTTATTTGGCAATGTGTTCAGTGCTATGTGGTTTGTGTTCATCGATAATGCAGCCATCACTTTTTGACAAATGCATTAGCAACAATGAACAAATATGTGACTTTAAGCCCAGTGCCAGTTAATTGACAGCCATGTGCAGGTTGATATTGATGGCTTTAGTTTAAAGGAATAGTTCAAAATTTGGGGGGAAATTCGATTCAAATCTCTTTCTGAGATTGAAGTGAAAATATCAATCTGTGGTTTAAGGTAGTAACATGGTAGTTACATGTTGGATTGTTCATTAAGAAATAGATCACGTAACTCCCCATACAGTCACATATTCTTTAGTGTCTGTAGTGTGACGTATATCCGTTTACCACCTACTTTAGCCTACGTTAGATTTTCACAGCTTAGCTAATGTTAGGTTGCTATTGCTCTTTTTTTACACTATGTGCTTGGAAGAGCTACTCACTTTCACAAGACGATTATCAGTCACTTTCATTTTTGGCAGCTCTTCCAAGCAGAGTGTAAAAAAGAGCCATAAGGACACAACGTTAGCTAAGCTGTGAAAATCAGGCAAATGCTGGTAATCATCAGAGCGTTCTCATCTCAGGGCTTCCAATACAGATGCTTAGCGTAGTTATTAGACGCTAAAGGTACCCTTCAGCGCTCTGGGGAGTCTCGTATAGACAGAAGTGCTAGCTACAGTTTTGTTAAAGGTGTTGACAGCCACCCGAAGCCCCCTACCCTTACTATAACCATCAGAAATGTTAGTGTCTAAACCTAAGTCACTGACTTTATGCATGTCGACCGGCTAACCCTACCTGCTAGCACTTCGGCCGTGAGGCTCCTTTTTGTTGCTGTGACGCAGCAAACGGTGCCATTTCATACGGACGCTGTCTGAAAGCGACGGTAATGATGCACTGTGATAAGAACGCGTTGTAATGATACTTCACTGAGTGACTAGCTAAACTAAACATTAAATACAAAAACAAATGGTAAATGCAATCAACAATACATAAAAATCTAACTTAAAAGTGAATGGTAACATTACTGTAGAGCTGACGGGAAGTATATATGCAGTTTGTAAAACGGATTTCAGGAAAGCTTCATCAAATTCTTTATTTGCTGGCAGTAGTTACGTTTGGTGTGATGGGACCCCCCTGTCTCTCCACGTGCCTACGTGGACAGCCTGAGGAAGAGAGAGCAGAAGCAAAGACCCCCCCAAGGGTACAGAACAGAGCAGCACCAATAAATACAGAAATACACTGATTGGTCAGGAATAGCCTGAAAGGAGGAGCTGGGGTGATAGTGGGTTACAAGTGGCTCACAGAGAAAGTAGCAAGAGTAGGCAAGCTAAAGCGACTTAAATGAGGCGCCTTGTATGGCTTGTTGAGTGAATGCTAAGACGGAAATCAGCTGAGCCATCATCTGGTGTGGACTTGACATGACATGGGCTCCCAACAGCTGAGGCACATTTTTTAACTGTGGACAGAGCCGGCTTGCCGGCCTCCAGCTTTAATGCTAAACTAAGCTACACTATAGCTCTGCACTTACTGCACAGACTTGAGATTTATGTCTGTCTTCTCAACTTACTCTCAGAGAGATAGCAAATACACCTATTATCAAAAATGTCTATTCCTTACATTTTAAGTTTATGGCTTATGAGATAAGACATGCCAGCATTTACATGAATGATAGTGGCTCATTCATATAAGTCAGCAAACAACGATGCTGCTGCAAACCACTGATATGACCAACTGTCTCTCCCTCTGAAAACAGTAAAATACCAACGTTCTTGGGCCAGAGAGGGAGAAAGTGAAAATCAGCCCGAAACACACACAATCAGCTTGAGTCAGATCAGTTTTCTTTATCTCATTCTTTCTCTGTGCATTCCTTTCTCCTGCAGGTGAAGTCTATTTCCAAATAATTGCTAATTTCCTGTGTCCATCCAGCCTTTACTCTCTTTCTACATGTCTGCATCAGCATCTGCTCGGTATACAGAAGAACTACTCTGGTCCTTCAACTCTGACATTAACACTAGACACACACACACACACACACACACACAAAATCCTTATGATCAGCATGTTCTTGCTATGTGATCACATTCATTTGTATCCCTTTCATCAAAAAACCTCCTCACACTCATGTATGCAGACACACCCGTGCATCTCACTGTCACACACACACACACACACACACACACACACACGTACAGTACATGCACAACTAACCCTAACTGTTGCTAAGTAAACCTGCAATCAGAGGCCTCTGCAGGGCTCCTGTTAGAGAGTAATGTCTCATTTGATTGGGCACTCTATTCACACAGGACCTTCATGCTGTGTGTCCAGCCAGCTCTCAAGGTTAACCGCAGAGATTCATAAGCAAATTATTGCACCCTATTTACCAACAAATCAGCAGTAACTTTACTGCAGTGGCAATTAAACAAGTAGTATGTCTAATTAAGAGTATAATTAGAGGAAATGGATGTAGATAATCCTGTCCCCCCCCCAAAGCCTCAAAGCCCACTGTCTTCTGATTGGCCAAGACCTGAAACATATTACCAGGCTGTTGTCGCTGAGCGGTAAGACAGACTGAGCA
>NC_060172.1:19018581-19148323 GCF_021292245.1 Micropterus dolomieu | reverse complement strand
TCTACATGTCTGCATCAGCATCTGCTCGGTATACAGAAGAACTACTCTGGTCCTTCAACTCTGACATTAACACTAGACACACACACACACACACACACACACAAAATCCTTATGATCAGCATGTTCTTGCTATGTGATCACATTCATTTGTATCCCTTTCATCAAAAAACCTCCTCACACTCATGTATGCAGACACACCCGTGCATCTCACTGTCACACACACACACACACACACACACACACACACGTACAGTACATGCACAACTAACCCTAACTGTTGCTAAGTAAACCTGCAATCAGAGGCCTCTGCAGGGCTCCTGTTAGAGAGTAATGTCTCATTTGATTGGGCACTCTATTCACACAGGACCTTCATGCTGTGTGTCCAGCCAGCTCTCAAGGTTAACCGCAGAGATTCATAAGCAAATTATTGCACCCTATTTACCAACAAATCAGCAGTAACTTTACTGCAGTGGCAATTAAACAAGTAGTATGTCTAATTAAGAGTATAATTAGAGGAAATGGATGTAGATAATCCTGTCCCCCCCCCAAAGCCTCAAAGCCCACTGTCTTCTGATTGGCCAAGACCTGAAACATATTACCAGGCTGTTGTCGCTGAGCGGTAAGACAGACTGAGCATAGCTGTGGAGAGCAAATGACCATATATGGAATAGGCTCCATCTAGCTCCCTGTTTCGTCAAACGGAGATGTTGGTAGAAAAAGCTGTTGAAAACAGACCATTCAGAACAGGAGGAAATCTGAGGTTTTGGCTCACAGGGGTTTATTTTAAATACTTTTACCTCATTATTTGAATCTTTGGTCATGTTTAACATGAACATCCAACATTGTAACATTGTAGATAAGTCAAAGCATAATAGGTCTTCTTTAACTTGCACTGTGCACCTAGTGACAAATATTGAAAGTGCAAAACAGTATGTTTATACATAAAGATAAATGTGTGATAGAGTTTTGTTTGGCTAAAAGTAGGAATAAAACACCACAGGGCCATTGTGAAATGCCATTTTATGCTCTGTATTGCTTAATTTGTAGCACTTGGTATTTGTTTACTTAACATCAAAACAATTCCTACTCATTAAGCATTTCATTTTTTCTTTAGCATTGTGTTTGTGAAAGTTCACCAGTTTAGAAGCTCAGAGCTGTAAAACATCAGTCCCTGTAATTATTTTAACACATTTCAACACAGTGAATTAAATGCTACACACGTTCCAGAAAATTGTTGTGCAACTTAATGATAAAATAGAATTCAGCAGGCAGACCACACTGAGCTCAGGATACAGCGGAAGAAAGACGGAGTCTGTGAGTGACCTTGGAGTCAGGCAGGAGGAGCGGTTGCAGAGGTCATTGATATGCACAGCCATCGCACGGACGCTCACTGTGTGTGGTGGTGTGTGTGGTGATGCGTTTCATCCTGTTCTCCGCTGTGACTTGCATTAGAGATGTAATTGATTATCATATGAATTCCATTCCAGTCATCAAATCCCAAGATGATTTAGTTCTCTAATATTATATATCCACAAAATCCTCACAAAGTACCACATTCCCCATCTTGTGTCCCTCTGTCTAATCTGTAAAATCTGCCTCAAGATAGCAGCACCGCAAGAGCAAATTTGGATCAATCTCAGGACTCAATTATCCCACCATTTGGTGCTTCACGACCCGAATAAACATTTTGTCACCAATCCATATGTTATTATCATCTACCAAGACTATCATAGACGCAAGTAAACACACACATACACACACAGCAACACAAAACAGCAACAGCAGCTTCTAATTGTTCGACTGTAGACTTGACAATGGCCTGCAGGCAAAATGTACGCATGTGTGCCAACTGTCAGCTCAGAGAGAGAAAGTAAGGATGTGACAGTAGTCTCTGTCACGATGCCATCAGATACACTGTATGATGTTTATAACTGTGTCGATCAAATGAAATTCATCCTATGAGAAAGCACGTTTGAGGATGACAAAGTATTTCAACCTCAATAGCATGAATGACTTATATACAGGTCAACATGTCTGCATGAACATGCAGTATGTACTGAAAATGTTTGGGTTGAATCAGATTTCATTCGTTTGGGCTCAAATTGAGCAGGAACTCCATAATATCACTGGAAAGTTTCATAATCAGGCCAGACTTTATTCATATTTGGGCCCAGAGAAAGCCATTGGCCCTCGAGCGAGGTTGAGGCTATAGTCTGAATGAACAGTGACTTGCAATTTTACCATCATATATTGATATTGATCAATGAATTTCAGCACTGACATTAGTTATATATTATCATGGCTCAAGGAAATATAAGAGAACATCTCACTATTTCAGATATTGCAAATTGGATTACAGTATATTCTTTGGCGGGGACGAAGAGCAAAAGTGAGAGGATGAAATCATATTAAGAAGTAATGATAAGAAGAGAAGAAGAAACTACCTTGTGCCTTCAAAAGTCCAAGTTCACAATTTAAACAGTAAGAGTTGGACTTGTTGATGAATATTTAGACACATTTCATGTCATTAATCCCCAAAAAATATCAATCTACATGGTCAAACTTGCACTGCTTATACCATATTCAACTTAAAATCATGCTGTTTTCCATACAAATTTAAGTGTCTTGACACACAAACACCAGCATTTCCACATACACGACATACTGTTAAGCAGTGACTGTAATCTTTATGAATTGTGTAAATCAGATTTTGAAGGAGGAGCATCGAGGGAGGGACATGAGGTAAAGATACTGGGGGAGGTGAAAGGGACAGGTGTGTCAAAAATTGTACTCCTTTTCAGACTGATAATTCTAAGTCTACTGTATGTGAATAAAGGTCGATAAAGCCTCTTAGAAATCAGAGAATTTCAACTCAGAATTTGCCAGAACTTGCCTGTGAATTATCACGTTTCTACGTTTTCTTTAGGATCAAAGTAATCCAGTGATAGTTTTCTACACAACCATGGGTATATTGCAAACAGGAACTCCTAATAGCTTGGCATACTTTTAAAGCTGTGATCCTTAAGATTTTAGTCCCGGTTGATTTAGCAACTCCTGTGGTTACTGCTGGTAGGTCTAACAGCAAGTACGGTTTCATACTACAGGTTACAGAATTCTTGGGCCAGCAAAAGAACTACTGTCATAAAGGAGTCAGGCAATAATTGGATTTTTTCCATCATTCTGTAAGCAACCATTATCTGATTTTATGCTGCACACGACATGAGTCTGCGAAACAGTTGGTTACCTCACTGAGAAGTTGAAGGTGTATAGTCCATCACCTGTAGCTCTTCATCTAACCCCTAAAATCCCCTGACTCCGGCTACAGCCCTTGCCGGAACTAATTGCGGCCATTATAGTCAATGCTTTTGAGTAAGCCAGATGCGGCCGTAGCGCGTCCCAGAAATGTCCCAGAAGCGGCTCTCCACTCCGCTCCACAGAGAATAGGTAGCAGGACTACTTTTACCGCTAGCCGCGTCAAGCAGCACAGAGCAGATCAAACCAGGCAGGAAGTCTGACACAGAATGGCATGGACAATAAATTTTCAAAATAATTACCCTGTAGGGTGTATAAACACCTTGTGGAGACTCCCGATCGTAAAACAACAATAAACATGGTTAAAACACACACAAAAGGAAATCCTTTTACTATGTAGCCTACTTAATCACAGAAGCACAAAATGCAAATACTGATTACCAAATCAGCAAAATCTAAACATGTCAGCAAAATCAGGCAGGCATAATGCTCTGATTCTGGAATGCAGCCTGAAGTTGACGGAACGAAACAGGGTCACAGAGAGCTGTGAAGAAGGTAGTAGAAGCACAAAAATGTCAAATTAATAACAAGTAAATTATGTGGGGCAGGCTACACGGTCCACTGCTGAAACGCTTCTTAGACACCTCCAGTGGTCCATACCGGGGTATGGACGCATCAAATCTGTGGCGCAGCCGTAATTCCTGGCGTAACAGTTCACTGTTGCTGCACCTTTTTGTTCCATTACTCCCTGGAAACTGGTCCGCTGTCAAAAAATGTTGACCATTGTCTTGATTACTACATGCATTTTTTAACAACAAAATGCATTGTGTTTGTCAGTTCTAAGGTCACTAACAAACACGTTACATTTCCTCTGAATACTTCATAAGAAAGGTCAACGCCTGTTTTGCCAGTTAAATGCTTTTAATGTTAAGCTGCAGCAGTAGGAAATGTTTGGTTTGCATTAGCGGTAACTTGGTACAGCATTTTTTCCAGGAATGTCTCCATCGACACCCAGTTCGTAGTACTGTATAAAGTATGAAGATTGCAATACTTAACATATGTGTACATAATGCATTTAAATACATTAATTTAAATTAAAATATTTGTCTTAGTTTGAAAACACTTGGTGTAGATAGAACAACACATTATATTATGTTAAAATTTATTTAATTAACAAATCTGAATGTAGTGTGAAGTGATAATTCAAAGTTTAATTAATCAAGTACAAATAATTGATAATTGCTCACAACCACTGTTCAATTTGTGTTCCCTTTTATAAAATTGTTGACACAGCAAAGCTCTGTGTAGACCAAACAATAGATTATATTGTCATTGCTTAAACTCAAAATGCATTTGACCAACAAAATAACTGTATCTATTCTATCTTCTATCTATCTATCTTGCTCCAGTTCAACCACCAGCAAAAAGGTATCTCCACATAGTCTTATCTTAGGTATCTTATGAATCTTTCTAAAAACCCTAACACACGAAATTCCAGACGATATCGGCTTGCTGATGAACAAATCCTCTCAGGAGTCTCCCCAGAAAGCCTCAAAATGTATATTATATGAGATTATGTAGCCACCTTGAAAGTAGAATGATGGGGCTGCAACAGAGTATGATGGTGCAGTCAGTGCCATTAAAACACTGTCTATCAAACTGCTTTCAAAGCCCTATAAACTTTATATTCTTTGGGTTTGGGGCTGTAAGTAGGATAAAATATTATTTTAAAGATTTCAGCATGGGATTTAGGAAATTATAATGGACATTTTATTGACCAACTGATTAATAGAGAAAATATCTGCCAGATTAATCGCGAATAAAAATAATCCTAGCTGAAAACCTTAAAATGCAAGTGCAACTCTGAGTGTGTGCACTTCTACAGACTGTGACAGAGCATAATAAAGCCTTTCGTTTGTGCCTTTGTTAACAAAAGAGCTTTTCTTTTCATAGCTCATTTTAAGGTTTGGCATGTTTTTTGTTCACAAAGCGTCAAGTGTGTACGTGACTGTGAAAAACTAGATAAAACAAGAGACAAAAGAGTTGGAGACAGAGGCAAAGTCAAGTAAGGGAAACAAATCCAGCTTCAAACAAGCTGGGAAACAAAGCTTCGGCAGCTGCCCAAACCAGGCATCTAGTAGCCAATCAGCCTGCCAGGCCTCTCTCCTCTCAGTCTGAGGCTGGCAGCAGGAACTGGCCAAGCAGAGAGATAGAGAAAGAATGAGAGACAGACAAAGAGAGAAAGAGAGATGGAGTTTTCATTACACAAAAACACTTCTCCTCCCTCTCTTGTTTTATCCCACCACAGAGCGATACTGTGGGTAAAGGTGACAGACATAGATAACTGTATCTCAGGCAGACTGCACAATTACTCTGAATTGTATTATTGCTACTGACAGCCACATATTTGTAGGAGGAGATACAAAGCAAACGCATCAGCTATCACCACTGTGTGTCGTGTGTGTGTGTATGTGTGTGTGTGTGTGTGTGTGTGTGCATGTAGGTGGGTGGGTGCTATCCATCTGAAATTACAGGAAGATTAAAATTAAAGCTTGTCTCCCTCTAGCCAGCAAGCTCTCTGTGTCTCTTTTATGCTCTGTCATACGCACACACACATACACACACACACACACACACACACACACACACAATGACAGCACTAATCAGCCCTCTGTCAAGCCCATTAGGTCCCACCCTTAATGGGGAGATTGCCCAGCTTGTGCCCTGAGTCGGGCCAACCAAGTGAGCTAATGGTGTGCATGAATGTTTGTGTGTTGTTTCCCTCCTCTGCGTTGTGCTGCATTGAAATGACAAATGTCAGACTTCCCAATGTCTCTACTTAAAAAATGTTTCTATTATGTTCTCAGGGTTCAGTCAGCTGTGCTCTACACTCATCAGAAAGCAGTGGGCTTCCCTGACAATCTGCTATTCACTGGAGCCCCACTGTATCTTTTTGGGGGGGATTGGCAGATGAGTCACCACTCCACAAACACTTCTCTTTAAAATGTCTCTCTCTCTGTGTGTGTGTGTGTGTGAGTGTGTGCATGTGCGTGTGTGTGTGTGTGTGCGTGTGTGTGAGTGTGTGCGTGTGCGTGTGTGTGTGTGTGTGAGTGTGTGCGTGTGCGTGTGTGTGTGTGTGTGTGTGTGTGCGTGTGTGTGCGTGTGTGTGTGTACTTTCATATTAAACATTATATTCTCACTTATGACCGAATGAGTGGTATATTTAACTTGTGAAATTGCTTTTCAGGATTTCTTAAAAGTGATGTTAATTGGGCCTCCTCTTTGCCACGCACGTGCACGCACATGTGCGCATTTATGCACAGAAAGAAGAAGCTGCCAGTGAGATTGGCGCTCCCCTGTGAACACAAACAGGCAAGGTCATTGTAGTAAAACTTAATACCGTTTCTCACCACAAAACAGTGTCAGTGTGATAGTTAACAGCAAGGTGTTTGTTATTATCTTGTCTACTCCTCCACCGGGAGAGCCACCCTCTCCCTTAGTGCAGTCAAAATATCCTGCCATTGGCAGGCGCCTCATTCTATCACGCCAATGTGACCACGCACACAAGCGCGCGCGCTCAAGCTATATGTGCCCAATGGGGTGAAAGTTTTGTACCAAAAAAGCACAATTGTCAACTTTTTCCCTAACAATCACATTCTCACACGCTCTCTTTCTATTTCCCTCTCTCACACGCAAACTGGCACGCGCTCAGCAACAACACCACCCTCGCGCAGGTAAGTCCCACAAACTGCAGTGCGGCAGCGGTTCGCTATTTTAAGAATCATTTTTACATGAAGTGGATAAATATTTAATTCCCGTTCCTTTCCCGGCCCCCAGAGCGAATAAACGACGGATGGTAAGTTGTTACAGCGGGACCAACAGTCTACTCAGCGACTCCATTTAGCAAAAAAAAAAAAAAAAAAGACTCCAAGATTTTTTACCAACTCACATACACACACACGTCGACACCAATAAACAGCTCAGTCACACGCGCTCCATGCCATCAGCAACAAAAACAAGTGAATCCCTCTTTCTCTTACCTCGCCTAAACATATTGGCAGCGGCTGTTTGGACAGTCTAGTAGTGTCTGTGCTGAAGTAGCATCCTTGTGAGGATCCAATCCTGTGCTGCTGTTGACTAAATTGTTATTTTGATTCCCTTTGACCGCTGGCAGGCAAGCTGTCGTCTTGTCTCCTCGTCGGCTGTTGTTTTATCAAGTGAAGACGGCTGGAGGAGGAAAAGGAGGTGGTGGAGGAGGAAGAGGAGGAGGCGGAGGAGAAGGAGAAGGGGGTCGGATATGAGGATGAAAATAGAAGGTCCGCCACCGGTAGAAACGAAGTTTTCTCGTCCGCAGTTGTTAAGAAAAAGGTGAGGAAAAAACACCTTGTCCCGTCCCAACACACTCAGATGTGTTTTAGTGATATTTCAACTCACCGCCATCTGGCGTTGGTGAATAAATAACATGCATTCTGACTTTATCTGATGCCCAAATATTAAGAGAAATATGCTGCCAAGAGAGGATTCAAAACAACCAATAAACCAGTTGAAAGTTCCTTTATGTCTTCATCATCATCCTCCTGTCAGGTTGCAGGTCAGGGAGAGTCTAAAATGTGCTGTGTGTGGACCGTCAGTATGAGTCAGTGCCGTCTACTGTCTCTGTTACCGGAGAGCTCCGAGGCAGTCGCTTCAATCCCCCTCCCACAGCGAGATGTGACTGATGAAAGCAAAGCCAGAGCATCTCTCTCTCTCTCTCTCTCTCTCTCTCTCTCTCTCTCTATCTATCTATCTCTCTCTCTTTTCAAAATCAAATAGGCTATGCTGTATTGGTATAACAGGCAATTCGCCTATATGTTGATGAAGCAGTTAAAGGTTCCCATTAAAATCCTCCTTGTTTCATTTCTGGCACCCTCTCGCTCTTCCACTCATGTCCAAGTCTCTACCGCTCTTTTATCTCCCTCATTCAATTTAACTTCAACAATTCAGCATGCCTTAGGAGCGTGAGTGTTGCATAAACAATATTACCAAAGCCTCAGTTACAATTCAATTACTCCCCTTCCATTCTGATCCCTCTTCTCCTCCCTCTTGCTTTCACTCATTTACCTTTACTCTCTCCCTCACTGGCTCTCAAATTCTAAATTGCTTTATTTGGCATGGCCATAATTAGATTAAGTACAGTATTTCCAAAGCATGTGTACAAGGTTTACAATGTAAGTATAATAGTTAAGAATTAGAGAGCAAGATGGTAGCTTTCACCATAATGAAAGAAAAGAATTTGCTGCAAAGAAATCATACCAAAAAAGGAGATTGAAGTATTTGAAAATATAATGGTGCCATCTTAGAATAAACGAGATATAAAAATCAAAACGAGGAATTTTGAAGAAGATCAGTACAGTATTGTGTAACATTAATTACATTTACTCAAGTTCTTGTGAGTTTACCCATTTGATGCTACTCTATACCTCTACTTCACCACATTTCACAGAGAAATATTGTACTTTTTACCCCACAACATTTATCTTATAGCTATAGCTTGCAGATTAAGATTTTACATACAAAACCTTTATGATCATCTTAAAAAAATACTTTGTATTGTTATGGATTGAACTACAAGGCACAATATAAAATAGTTAAAATGAGCCCCACCTCTGCCAGATGCAACATTAAAATGTTACCGTAGTTGGTGTTAAGCTAAAATGTTATATAGCTCTCTGAAAGGGCACATTCTTAATTTCACTTTTTGGGGTTTTAGTTTGGTAAACTCAGTAAAGTTGTGTCTTTATTGGGTGTAGTAAAGCAAGAAAAGTTGCTTGGTCTCTACTTCTTATTGTTGACAGCACTGATGCCGGCTGTTGTCTCTTGGTTGCCAGGTTTGTCTGTGGCCACCAGTCTCAATGGCCAGGTTGTGGTCACTCATTCTGAATTTACTTCATGTCTTTCTCAGTTTCCGGTCGCTCACCGTGGGCAGATGGTATTGTCACTGCCATTCTGTATTGTCTATTTAGTGCTAAATAACACTGAAGTTTATTTTGAATTTCAGCAGGACTGGCTGATATACTTTTCTTTTATCTTTGGCTATAATTTGGTTGGTTCAGATTGCGCGAGGCTTGTGTTTTCTCATTCTATCATATCCAACGCTTCCATCTGTTCTCCAGTTTTCATCCTAAGTTTAAAATTTAATGAACTTTACTATGAAACTGCCACAGCAATTACCCGCTGTCAACTCATATTTCAGTGATGTTGACACCTTGTATCAGGGAGTGCTCCTGATTGTGTGTTTGTGTGCATTTGAATGTGTAACAGAACAGTATAACAAAATTGTTGCAATCATGTGAGGAGTCATGAAAACGAAAACAAACAGGTTGATGTTGATCAGAGTAATTAGAGTTTTTATGTGTTTCTCAAATGGTTTCCCCTTTGGTTGTGGCACGCACTGATAAATTTAGCTGTCTCTGGGGAGGCTTTTTTCTCCAAGGAGGCATTGCATTTTGATTTGGTTGGAAGAGGGATCATTCTCTTTAAATTTCAATTTTATTTTTGTGAAGAATTTGGTCCCTTTCTGTATCATATTTGCTACACTGGAGCAGAAAATGTTTGTCATCTCATTTTGAGGGCAGAACTGACACATCCTGCCTCCTCTCAGCTGCCAGCTTTGTCTTTGTGTCGTCCAGTCTTTATGCCCCCTGTCTGCTTGCTCTCTCTCACTTTTTGTTTGTCTCTTGATGAGTGGTTTTATTGTGTTTAAGTTGGGACAATAAAGGTTTTAGAGTCCAGCATCTATTCTGTTCTCTCCCTCTCTTTACTTCTGTTGTCCCACTCTGTTTTCCCTTTTCTCTGTTTCTTCAAAAGTGTTCACATATTAATACTGATGTTTTAACTGATGTGCCGTTGCTGGAGTTCATCAGTTAATGTCCATTTCCTCATAAATTGACACTTTTACCTGGCTGTAATCCTGACGTTCATGCCTTCTTTGGACCATCCATCAAGTCTTCTTGACCACTTAATATTTATATATGTCTTTTCACAGAATGTATGCAGACATGAAACATGAAAGCAGAAAAGCAAGAACAATAATGAAAAAAACACTGAGACTATTGGTCTAGGACATGTGTACCTTTTATGTACTGCCCAGACAAGGGGTTTAGGAGTAAAAGACACCTACAGTTACCTATATGATTGTCTTTGAATCATACCTTGTGTTCAGCATCAGATCTGAAGTGAACTGTAAGAGATGAGAGAAAATCTCACAAAATATGATGAAACTGTCCCCTCTACACATTGTATCTGTTTTTATGGAGCGAATAATTGAACTGAAATCAAATGTTTTCAAAGATTCATTATAGCTCATAGTGTTACTGGCTAATGTCAAATCAACCGCAACTTACATTTAATGAAGCAGGCTGATAACATATATTCATCTATCAGACTGAGCCTTGAACCCTAGTACCTATAAACTATCTGGCTCCTCATCATGCAAACAAGCAGAGAGAGCATGCCTTGTAAACTCATGTTACAGCAGAGAGCTAACATAATAATAATAATAATAATAATAATAATAATAATAATAATAATAATAATAATGATATAATGCGAAGTTAGCAAGTTACCATTGTGACTAAAGTGTACTGGATAGTCAAATCTGTGCTGTAAGGTGCTTTAGTGTCACATTCTGTCTCTCTGTCTCTCTCTCCAGCCAGACTCCCACTTCTATTCATGGCAGTTCTTTACCTGTCCCCCAGATGCCCTCAGACTTTTCCACCCGCCCCAGTCACCTGACTCCCTCATCCTCCTGCTAACCTGTTTTCACTTTCCCTTGTCAGCCCTGCAGTACATACTCTGGTTTTCACCAATTCCCTGCCAGGTTGTTCCCAGTCACACAAGTTTCTATGTTGCAAAGTTGCCATGTTTCTCATGTTGCCTTCACCATACCTGCATGTACATATCTTCATTGTGGCAATAAATCACTGAATGGGGCCAGTCTGCCCAGTTGTCTGCATTTGGGTCCTCCTTACTTTGTTGCAGAATATCACTGCCCATGCCAAATGGTCTTTGGCTGTGGTCAAAAAGTAAAAAAAAACTTCCTTTCCTAACCACTTTTCCTTGACCTCGAAGAAAAACTTCACATATAGGGCACATAGGGTTCATTTAACCATCAATTACTGTATAGGAATAAACAACAAAATAGATGGTTGTTAAAAATGAAAACAAAACAAATAGGGTTGAAATGTTAAAAAGAATAATGAAAAAAATCAATATACAGGAAGAAGAAGTTGAGCCATTTAAATAATAATTAAATAAAAATAAGGAATTGAGCAAGGAGTTTCCTGGTATGGTTGCTTTGACCTTTTTTATACATTTGTGAAGTAGAGAAAAAAAAAATTCATTCCAAAACGTTGGGGGTTCAGTGAAACAACATTTATGTAGCCCTATATAGTAGTTTGTTATGATGCTGATATTGTTAACTAGAAATTCAATATTCTTTTTTTTTCATGATTCCTCCTAACTGGATGGATTTGACAGAGAAGAAATCTCTATTTGTGGTTTTGGAGCTCAGCTAATCATACAAGGATTTCCATACTTTATTGGATAGTGTCACATGTATAAAATAAGTGCTCTGTTATTTCTACATTTAAGTGGATCTGCTGTGGTGAAACTGCAATGGTGCGTTGCTTTAAATGTTGCTGCTGCAAGGAACTGTGGGATGGCCTTACCTCCTTTTCTTTGATAAAGGACAAGGGGGTAAGCCAGATATTGAGCAGTGAAGCCAACCAAAGCCAAAAAAAACCCTGCGACACCCTGTCGTACATGAGAGATGTAACCGTATTGCTTAGATTATAGCTCTCTATGAATCTAAAAAAAACTATTCGGCCATCAGTGACAGAGCGTTGGTGTTTTGCAGGTGAGCCTTGTAGGTGGGCTGATTAAACAGTGATGATCCGTGTCAGATAAACACACTGAGCCAGAAGACTTTTGTTTGTGCAGCCGTGCAGCGACCAGGACTATGTTTTTTTTGCCTGTGCTTTACATCATTTAATGATGCATCATCATTTAATGATGTAGAGCACAGGCAAAAAAAACATAGTCCCGGTCGCTGCACGGCTAACCATGGTTATTAACCATGGTTATTAACCATGGTTAGTAATATACTGTCTATGGTAAAGGATGATCTAGTGTACCCTATGCTAGGTAAGAAAGACACATTGGAGAACCTTTCCTTAGCTTTTAGAGAATTCGACCAGCTCTTATCATGGCTGCCACTTAAATGCTTCCGAGTCACTTCACTCAGTTAGGAACCTTGCTAAGCAAAAAAACTATTGGTCTGGTGATAGCTGTAAATGTATTTAAAAACAACAAAAAGGGCATGGTCCCCATGTAAAAACACTAATAACAACAATGTACTGGATCAAAAACTATAGATAAAGCATCTGCTTTCGTTCACCAGGACAAGAGAAAACTTGAATGAACCTTTACACTGACCAGTACTATTAAACTGTAGCTAACCATACAAATAATTGTTCAGAATACAAACATGTTATTATTAAAATCAGTACAATTGTTCCCTTGTAAATGTGAGTGGTTGATTTCTTAAAGGCTATGCACACATCCATCGACCCAGGTGTTTTCAGTTACCCTGAATGATTAGACCTCTAGTCAGGTGGAGGTTGGATGGAGCTTAAAGATCAAATAACGATAATTATATCTCAGATGGGAATTACGTGATGTCTGTCAACTTTGTGTCCCAATAAGAATGATAACAGCGTAGGCTGGTCTGCCTTAACAACCACTCCCTAGGTGCAACAAAACCAATTGGAAAGTGAGGGAGATGTCAATCAACCACACTCACACACAGTCTTGGGAAGAGAGCTAATCAGGCAACATGAAGATCTGTGTGGGTGGGCGTGTGGGTGTGTGTCAGAGCCCCATGCTCTCTATTCTACCCCTCCCATCCCCTCTTTCCCTTCTTTCTTTAAAGAATGATTTTGGTATTTTTAAACCTATGCACTATTTTCACATATTTTGGTGTCAAAATGGCTAGTAGGTGCAAAATGTTCTGGAATCTGTGCAGTAGATAGTAGCAGTAGCATCTGCAAACCAGCTGAACTGGCTGCAACAAATTCCTTCAGGGCAATAGTGCCCATCAAAATTACATCCACAAAAAGGACTTTTTGCCACTGAAAGGCTCAGACTGTTATACGAGATGTACAACGTCAAGGATCCCTACGACTCTCAGTGACAACCTTTGTTTTTAACAAGAAACTGAAATCAGGTGAGTTGTGCCAGGAAGACACTGGTGGAGACATGAGGCAGAGTTGAAAAGAGGATTTTGTTGTGTTAGAGTAACGTTTTAAAGTCTTGCTAGCATCTCCTCTATGTACACAACAAACTCCTTCTAGCCATCTTCTGCAGGGATTCCAAAACTTTTTGTAGTATGCAGGTTAAAAAATGCAGAAATTATCCTTTCATCATTCATTTCATTCCTCTGTATCTCACCTGTTTCCCACCCCCCTCATTCTGAGACTGGAAATCATTTTTCTATGTGTGGAAAGAGTTGAGCTTCATTGGTAACAGCAGTTGGATGTTTGTGTCCCAAATACTTCATTCGGAGTGATTTGGCCTCAATGAACATGAAGTTTCTCAATATGGCAGCATGATACTATAGCCAATTTTAAACATAGATCTTTATAAACTCAGTGTGAACTGGCACATGAAAACAGTCTGCTCCTAAATGGAAATCATGAGTGTTAATTCAACTCTGAGATATAAAAATAAACACTTATGCTGTGCTTGTATCAGTCCATGCCATCAGATTTAATTTAACTTTGCCCTAGAGTCAAATCATCTCTAAATGGACAAACAACTCTGCAATCAACAAAAAAAATATTGTTACAGGAAGAAATTATACTAGCAAATTTACTGTTTTGGAGCATAACTGCGTTTTGTTTTATTCTCGTTTGAGCTCACCGCAGAGTTAATTGATTGCGTTTATTAGAACAACCTTAAAATTTTAGGGGAAATTAATCTTGAGTTTAGGTCAAGAGACCCTCAGCTTTTCATATTTTAAGATTAAAATATCAAGTATTTATTAGTGTACAAGAAGAGGAATATACTTCATGTAATTTTTGTGTAGTGCTGCAGCCAATTCTCCAGTGCTCCAGTCAATTCTCAAACCTCATTAAGTCGGGGCTCTGTTTATTTTATAGCTCTCATGATTTGTTGTTTCTTTGGACATTATAAATGTAACACTATTGTAAACGGCAAGTTAAAGCATGCAAGAGTATTATAAGCACTCTCGAATAAACATGGGTCAAACATGTAAAGCTAAGATCCATGTGATACATTTATTTTGATTTTCCTATAGTGAAATAAACATGTATATTGATTGTATAAGTGACCTAATAAAATATGTTCTGTGTTCCCCTAATTATAATACATCTCTGGAATCATTTTCAGCATTATACAGCCATAAAAAGACTGACTGTGTGTAAAACCTAAATTCCATGTGTCCAGGTTATAATGTTATACAAGTTCGGCAGCTCATCATGAGCCAATGGGGAAGTGAAAGTGATTTGTATGGGTACTGAATACTTGGCTTAATACATCAATTTTATACTTGAAAGTAATGTGCTTTTGGGTCCTATTAGAATAAATATGCATATTTTAATGAAATTAAGATGATGACAGAATTGAATATTTACTTGAGTAATGTAATATCTAATGTCTGATATATAGTTTTCAATACTTTATTCATATAGTCCAGTACATTGATACTGATACTGATATTGCTTAAACACATTTCTTGAAATTATGCCTCTTTTTCTCGAAGCTCTAAACACAAATCCACAACTTTTCACCCAATTCCCCAAACATCCTATTCACAGGTTAAAATGAAGCTCTCCACTCAAAACCATTCAATCTTGCAGAAAAAACAAACTTTTCCCTCAGACAAAGTACACACTAGCCCTCAAAAACACACACTACAACATAGTCTTACACACTGGTGAGATAAATTCAAAACAATACTACAAAAACTGGTTATTAGTAATGTTGCTTGTGATTCTCCCCCTCAAAAACCTTTTCACATGATGAACACAAAATAAATATGCAAATGCATACATTTGTATTATTTTTATTCCTTAGTGTTCTGTACAGTACAACACACTAAACAACAAATTATTCTTTGGTCTGGGACAGGCCAGAGATTCTTGTTCTCCACCTACTGCTCATCTTCCTCCTATCCCATCTCCTCCTCCAACTCCTACTGTTCCTCTTCCTTCACCTCTTACTCCTCTCCATACTGCACTTCCTCCTCCTTCTCCTCTCTGGTATTCTCTGCTCTTCCTTCAGATTTCTCTGGATCCATTGTTTCAAAACGGAATGAACTGACTCTGGCCCTTTTATCTATCTATTGAAGGTTCAGATTGGTGTGTTATCAATTTTGACTATTTGTGTTCCTACCTGGGTAGCTCTGTGCTAACTGAGCTCAAGATTACTGACTTGAGTGAACAATATTATTCTCAATGACCACATGGTGCAGGCAATGAGAAATGAAGGGATTTGTGTGTAGAGTTTATGGAAATGGATGTGCAATTGGAAAAATGAAGTTTTGATAGTTTCGATATTTTAGTTCAAAAGTCAGGTTATAGTGTTTAAGTAATTCAGAAAAACTGTAATGAACTGTAATATACTATTAAAAAGTGTAATAATTGTTCAACAATGTTTTTAATTGTGTGAAAAGTTGTCCATGCACGTTTGAGATCGGGATAGGATACATTGGAGGACTGAAATATCAGAAATGTAGTCTGGGTTAGAGTTGCATAGTAAATTTATAAAACAAATGACTGAATTTGAAATGAACTATGAATATAGTAGAAAGAATTATTTGTTATGTAAATACCTATGAAGCGCAGAATTTTACACTTAAAGGGGACTTTAAGTGTAAAATACTGCGCACTGAACATACACTAAACATATGAAAAAAGTTGCATAAAAACAGTATTCGGCTCCAGAGGGAGACGCATGAACTCTGAGATATTGCCTCAAGTCAGCATTGGTTGGGGCTGCAGACTACAAGTTTGAAAATGCAGTTTAGTTAGAAAGATGTGAGGTTTACCAGACCTCTGTAGCCTGATCCTCGTCTGTGAAAGGCTACATTAACTGCTACTAGCATAACAGACCCGAAACTCTCAAACTGTCAGCGGTCGAATTGCATTGTGGGTAATATATACGCCAGGTGTTCACAAGGAAGAAGAATGCATGGAATAAAAAATACTATATCCCTAGTTTAGCTGATTGAAGGTTTCTCTGTGCTCAGGTTAAATCTCAGTTTAACACGTATGAGCATGTATTTGTAATTAGTTTTGAAGGCTATCCTTGTCCAATATGCAACTTACAGTGGTGGAAACTTGAAACCTCCACTGCACAAACACTCAGAATAGACGTTTCAGTGAAGTAGGAGACAAAATTTGAAAAGAACAGTATTAGTGTTATTAATAGATTCTGGATTTTTCAATGATGGAGAAGGAGTAGATGTAATATTAAGAAGTTTCACCATATTACACACTAATTGTAATTCAAAGCATAGTGTTTTTAAATTTCTTAAAACATATCTGGAGGGGATCTTTAAACATCCACTTCTTGGTACCTGACAGTTAAGCATCAGTCTGTCAATAAAGTACTTCTCATATAAAAACAAAGAGATCATCAACATCCACACCTCCTGTCGACAGCTATTTTCTATCAAAATCAAATCTGCAGTTATGCAACATTATAAAGTGAATAAATTATCTCCGAACCAGGTCTCACTCCTGTGTGTGAAATCTTCTGGCCAAATGTGGTCTTTTTCCTGGGTTTGATGTCAACACCGGTCACCCACCATCTGTCCATCCAGTTCAACTCATCTGCCAAATGTTGTTTAGTTTATCTACTTAGTGGTAACTCTGGCAGGTAACCAACCATTGTTTGGGGATTGTATCCATGATTAAAACGGGTTGGTGGATAGAACAATCAAAATCTTAAGTAAATACCAGGAAATATCATATCCTGATCATACAAGGCTTTTTATATATTCTCTGTCAGAGAAATGTGGCCTTTTGCTCATTAACTGTAGCAGTTGCTTGTAGCGCTGTATTATAGAGGTGAAAAGGCTCATCTTGGATCCTGTTTCAGATTACAATCAAAGTCCACAAGCCTCTCAGTTTGTCAGTCTCATACACAGCTTCATCTTCAATCCAGTTCTACTAACAGGCAGTTTGTTATGCTCCTGTTCATCTTTCCTGAAAAAGTTAATATTAGATAATGTGTCTGTCTGAACTCAGATAACATGCTGGGCAAAAAAGGACTGAGCAGGGCAGTCATTTTTTCCCAGCATGTTATCTGAGTTCAGACTGTCTTCTTGATTTGTTTAATTGCAAACATATTTTCCTTTTGCCCTCCCATGCGTCTTTCCAGCATCCCTGCATTGCTGCTATAAATGACTTGATTCCCTTCTTGTTATCTGCTCTTGTGAGGCTAATTTCTTTCTTGACCAGATGAGCTGTGCCTATTTTCGGTAAGTGGAGTGTAAGTCTCTCCTAAGCGAAATGTATGCAACACAGAGACATTAATAACTCCTCTCTGTCTCTCTCTCTTACTCACCTTGCAAGGATAGGTCATTCACAGAGATGATGGACAGGTGATCTGTGCAGGGCTGCTGTGACCTCTATAACCTTTTAGTGACCTTTCACGACCTTCTGACCATCCGATTAGTGTCCACCCCGTCCCTCTCTGATTAGCCTGAAAATTGGAGCTATTTGGACGACCTTTTCAGCTGAAAGGTCCACTCCCTACTCTGCTTTCCCTCTACACTCGTAGTCCTTTTCCACTACCTTCATTTGCAGCAGTCCCCCCCCCCCCGACACACACACACACAAACACACACTCCACCTCAAGCAGCCCATCTCCCATCTCCCCTTTTTGCTTTTGAAGGGTAACATGATGAGACTTATCGACCACCAAGTTGTTAACCACAGCAAATTTGTAGCTGCGTTCTCCTACATTTCACTGTGTCCTCACTGTGGACTCCATCCTGAGCATGTCCTGCAATTAATTTTCAGTTCCCGTTGCTGCTGTCACTTCATACAAACACCGTCATGTCTTTCTTTGTTTAAAAACCACAATTCCATCATAAAACTGTCACTAATTCCAGAGACCGCAAAGAGGCAGTGAGTCACTTTTGCTCACTAAATGACTCACTGCTAAAGGGGGAAATAGAGTCTGACGATTTTTATCAAACAATGATGAATAGAAAGGGTGGTCAGACAATATTAAAAGACCACCAAGGGAGCTCACAATGCAGCTTAGTCCTCTGTGGTCAATCGACAGCTCAGTTGGACTTAATTTCAGGTGGGAACAATGCCGCAGCAGCAGACAGAAATGTTCAATAGATTATATAAAGCTGTTACTATAGGCTAGATTGTAAACCGTCAGCAGTGCCTGCCCACACACTGCATTTATTCCTCTGAGACTCACCCCAAATGAAGGAGTTATTTTATCTCCCCAATCCATATCTTTCACTTGTCCTATCGTTTATCTTTCTCTCCCTGTTGTATTTTATCTCTGTCTATCTTGTTTTACAGGGTTAGGGGAAATGAGATACAGAGAGAGAGAGTGTGAGAGGGAGAGAGGAAGACAAAGTGGTGTGTTTACTGTGGAGCTTCGCATATAGCCTCCACCTTGAGGTGTGCACATACAGACAAACATGCTGGTGCTTACACAGTAAGTGAAATACATGTGTATGTGCATGACTGATTTAAATTCAGTCATACACATTGTACACTTCAATCTAGAAGGGCTATTGTTACTTAAAGCGGGTGTAATCAATATTTATATAATGACAATGTGAAAACAATGTGACAATCTGAAAAGGGTCCTCTGTAGTGATGAACCTACTGAGAATTATCACCTGAATCTGCAGCTCACCTCGTCTTTATGGACCTTTATTGCTAAGTTTCAGCTCATTGTTTAGCTGTCCGGCCCACACCTGTACTCTTATGGTTCGCTCTCACCGCACTCCATGTCACTTATGACACTAAGCAGACAACTTTTTTTAGAGAAAAAGTTATCCCTGACATTTGCTGTTACCACCAGTAACTAGGTGTCGCCAAATCAAATTGAGGACCGAAAATCTTATGCATCACCACTTTAACTATGTGTCTACTTTTACAAAGTCACCTGAGAGTTATGAGTTAACATTTTAAAAGGATTGATGATGCAATCCAAAAATTTCCCATATAAAACCTTTATTACCTACAAAAGGAGGGTATGTTTTCAGTGCTGTTTGTTTGTTTGCTGTCTCTCAGGAGGATTACAGAAAAAACTATTGCTTGATTTTCATGAAACTTGGTGGATGGCTGTAGCATGGGCCAATCCAGAACCCTTTAACTTTTGGAGTAGAATCACAGGGTGGATACACAAATTATTTTTCACATTTGTTAACGTTGTGAGATAGGTCAACTGTAACACCCCAGTCTATGACAAAAGTAACTGAATTCGTCATGTATGCGCAAACCCATCCTAATTAGAGTGAAGGTTGTGAAGCGACCAGACATACAACATCTCCCTCCTAAAACAACACTGTAGAAACAAATGCAGTCGGTATGTAAGAAATAACCTATAAGGGATGTGATTTTTGAAATCGGAATTCTGACAAAATACATAATAATTGCACAGGAGAGATGAGACATACTGTCATTCTAATAGTTTTAGAAATACATCCAATCCTACAAAGTGGCTGTGCTTATAGATTTGCATATCATAGAAGAATGCACTATTGGCTTCAGAGTGCCATTCTAGTTTAAGCAAAATTTAGCTTATTCCATTTGAATGTTACAATCATTTAAAGGGTAAGGCTGGCATATACTGTAATTTTGTTGTGTCACCAAATTACACAAGTCCATTTGTTCCTACTAAAAATGTTGGTTTTGAAAAAAGGGGTCACTAAGTTTAATTTTTAAAAAAAAGTTTCCTAAAACAACCGGGCACTCTAGTGTTTTTGCTAAATGCTGAATTTGTTGGGGACAATTTTTTCACCTGCAACATGAATATATGTACTGCCAAGGTGTGACTTACTGATATGTTTTTAATAGTTTTTGGACTATAACTTTGTTGGGGCTTGCTAGACATAATGTAGTCCCATGTATACATAATGGAATACGTTCTTTGTTGCCCTTGTTTTTTTTAATGGGAGTTGTTCACCAGACGTACCATTTGAATATTTTTTTAGGATTTTTTTAAAGCTTCCTTTTATTAAATTGATTATATCTTATCCATTGTATTTTCATGTGTCTTGGAGCAACGTTGGAGGCAAAGATGAAGCTCATGCAGATTCATTTTGACTTTATATCTGTAATTTCACCACCCTTCCTCTTTTATGTGTACATTCTGTCTACTTTTGTTCTATCCTTTCTGGAGCACCTGGTAAAAACACTGCTTGAAGGCCAACAGTGTCACCATTAAAGAGGAAGCTGAAACCAGTGTGCTGGACGCAGTTATCTAACTGGTATTAAAACTGCAAGAAAACATTTGTGAGCTGAGTACATCACCTGTCACAGAGCGCAGGGCTTTCCTTGCCAAGCGAACATTCTGCTCCTCAATGCGCCACACATTTATTCTACTCATAAACAGAAAAATATCACAGACCAGAGCAAACAGCTATAATTCACATAACTCCCATCTCCCTCCAGTAATTAGCCATCCTCACCATTCCCTCCTCTGCAAGTACTCAATATTTCGAGAATGCAAGGCTGTCTCACAAATTGTTTTAAATAGTGCATCTCATCCTCAACATTTTGAGCTTTTAAATGTCATTTTCACGATTCCTAAATAATAAGATAATAGTCTTCACTCAAACATTTTAGTAATAATAAGCTTTATGAATAATTGAAAAGCAGAGAGATATATAAATAATGTTTAATTGAATCTCACGGGGAGAATTACAAACCAACAATACCAAACAAAACACGTAATAATCTCCTTGATAATTTCTATGTTTTCATTGCACATTCTTTTGTTCTTTTGTCATAATTTTGTAAAACCAATGAACTGATACTTTTGATAAACAGTCATATACAGACATGGCCTTTTTAAAACAGAATAATTATACCAAAATGTATTCCCAAAATGTCAGTACATGTTTTGGTGGTGCACCAAATATGTTTGGTACAAGCATTAGCTAATCAAATTTGCATATTTCCTTGTGGATAAGCTGTTAAAATATCCCATGCTCTTTTTTGGTGTATTAAGCAGTGCTTTGTTCCAGCTTTGATCCATGTTATTTGTTTAAGGGGTAAGCGCTGGAGAGGGTGGTTGTTAGGAAAATCATTAGAGATCTGATAGTGATAGACAAGCGAACATGGAGCTATTCATGAGAGAGATCTGAAATGTTAACATAAATGTAATGTTCCATTCAGCCGTCAAAACAATAGTTTGACAGTTTTGTGTCAATTAGCTGAGCATAAAGACTGGAAATGTTTTGAGATTTTCTTATCTGTGGACAGAGCTAGCAGCCTCCCCCTGCATCCAGTCTTAATGTAAAACTAAGCTAACAATCTCCTGGCTGTACAGACAGAGTGGTATTGACTTTCTCATCTAACTGTTGGCCAGAAATCAAAGAATCGTATTTCCTAAAATGTCTCAGCCATTTAATTTAACTTGATCCATCATATTCTTGACTGCTGAGGACATACTATGTTTGTCTGTCACTCTGATTGTCATTAAGGACATCAATATCAAGATGACCCTGTAAAGCGGTGAAAATGCAAAAGTCACATTTCTGGCAATTAATCAATAGGTGAAAGGACAATATGGAAAAGGGCACATATTAAAAGAGTCGCAGTGAGAAGTACAGTGGTAAGAGAAGTGTGGGGACTAAATATCAGGTGTAATAAGGTGTATGGAGACCCCAAGGAAGAGAGAAAAGTGCTGGGCAAGCTAAAAACGCAGTTGTATTGACCCAGTGGCACCGGCACCAGATCTGTATCAAATTCAATGTAATCAACACCGTGTTTTCTGTACAGTGCATTTTGAATACAGATAGACACCAAAATCACTCTGGTGGAACCCAGAGATGGTGGTGGAGTAGAGCTAAAACTTCCAGCAGCGAAACTATACAAGTCCCTCCTGGCTGAGGAGCGAGTCCTTTGTGTTTCATCTCCTCATTGTCATCCCATACTTTTACTTATTTATGTTTTAAAGTGAACTGCATTGGCCCTCGTGAAAGAATAAAGTTCACTCAGACCAGGGGAAGAGCCTGTGGGGAGCACTGCAAATGTTTTGACTCATGGCTTTCTGCCCAAAAATGCCATTGGACTGTCTTTAGGTTCAAAAATATACAAGAGATGGTTTTAAGTCTTCATTTCAAGGGTCAAGTAATTTAACACAAGTCCAAATTAAGTCACAAGCCAAGAATAACCATTTTTATTTTTCTGAATGTGACATGTCGGAGGACTTGAAAGGCGCTATAAAAGTGCAGTCCATTTACCATTCACTATTTGTCTCACCCTGTCTAAATATGTTTTCTGCCCTGGATAAAGTGAAAATTAGTCATGAACACCAAGTCAGCAACATCTCCATTGCATGTAGTCATATAATGAATGGCCACTCCAAACTTTGCTGCAACAGCAGCGCTGGACAACACAATACAGGAAATATGAACATGTGAGCCTTCCTGTTTTCTAGAGTCAACAAACTTTAGAAAACACTTCTCTCGCCAAAAAATCAAATAAAACCTGAATCACCGTTAATTTTCTTTCTTGTCTGCTTTTGGATCCATTGAACTGAAACCTCACACTGGCTCTTCAAGGGAATCAAATATGTCAATGCGTCATACACATTACCACAGGGAATCAGCAAAACATTTGATGGAATATTAGAAGCTACTAGCTTCATCTTGCACATGCATGTTCAACATTTGGTAGTCAGTCAGTCAGCAGGGACATCTATTCTTCATGGCCCGGCTATTTGGTGGTCTGGCAAAACTTTTAAGAAAATTAAAAATATAAAATGATGTGTAATAGTAAAATGAGCAGTAGCTTTTGTAATGTTGTGAGTGAGATGGTGCAGTACTGGTTAGGGAGCCTGTCTGGTTACTGAGGTTGTACTCGAATAATAACATTTTATGGTAATTTATAATTAAGTAACTACAACAGTTATTAATAGTTTTGTGGTAACTGCGACAGTTGTGGCTTATTGGTTCAACCAGAGGCACTCGAGTGCTTACTACTTAACGGATATTTATGGTTTATCTGATCTTATTTTCAGTGTTTTATCCACCATTACCTGCAAGAACAGCTCATCAACTTACTTACTGAGATCTGAGAACCCAGCGACATTGCTAAAGAGAAGTTAATTTACGGTTGTACTATGTATTTTTATTCAAGGACCCCTCCCTGTAATGATTATTTTTACAGCCTGTTAACTCTACTTTTAGATATAAAAGCATCTGAGTACCTCTTCCAACACTTGATTTAACAGACACACTTGTCATTGTGTACTGTGTCTGTGTGTCTCTGGTATGAGCGGTGAAAGAAAAAGTAGGTAGGAATATGCTCTATGCATTTCTCTCAGTCTCTCTCTCTCTCTCTCTCTCTCTCTTGTTTTATAACCATCTAACCCAATCTGATAGCAACTAATGAGTGTGATTACTTTAGAAGCTGCTAATAGCTGTGGCTAATCCCCCCTCTGCCCCCTTTCATTTCATCTCACTCTGCTCCTCCTGCATCACTCCACACATCTCTCAGCTTTCTAACATTGCATGCCAACATTATTAGATGTGTGGCCCCAGAATTTCCCCCCTCCTCATCATCACCTATTATTCATCACTAATGACAGGAGGTAATGTTGTAAATGTTCTACTTGAAGTTGAATTAGTTGGTGTGTGTGTGTGTGTTTGGGGGGGGGGGGCAACAGGAAGCGCGTTAATGTCATCCTGTTCTGTAAATGGGAGTAGTACACATGAACCACACCTGAGTGGGAGTCCGAATGGCCAACCTGTAAATGACAATTTGTCCTGCCACCGCAGCACTGAAAGTGTAGTCTCACTCTGTGGGAACTAGTTCACCTTTTTTGTCAAACTTGAGGAGAAGTCTGTCTTCCTTTTCATGGTTGGCATTTACATCCTCTCTCTTAACTGCAAACAAGCAAAATGGGTCTAGGACACAGAGTTGAAATCACATTGCCTACATTCCTTGCTACAAGTTTTCGATGAGGTTTTCAAAATGAAGGTGAAAAGGTGGTGCTGACAAGACGTCCCCAGAGCAGCCCGTGTAAATGAGTTGCTATAGAGTTATGTACACTAAAAATGTAAATGTTCTGTCACAGTGGAAGATCGATTGATCTCATGGTTCTTGGTATTCTCATTAATTGAGATCAGTAGGAGAGTCCCATCTGTGTACACTGATACCAATATTTCTTTTTGAAATATAGTCTATATTATTTTGTGTTAATTAAAATCTTGGAAATGCCATAAGCTCTCATGGTGCAACATACTTGAAGCTCATATATATCAATCTACCCCATAGCAAACCAGTGGGTATACTGTACATAAATACATTAGTATGTATGTATGTGTGTGTTTGTTGGGGGAGTTAAATGAGACACGTGTTGGTGTGTGAATGAATGTGATAAGGGTGTGAGAGAGGGGATGCAGAGAAATACTTCAAATAGGAAAAGCACGGAGAGTCACATTAAGAAACCTTCCCTCAAGGTTATCACTCTTTCCACGCCTTCTTCCCTTTCTCTCAGTGCATGTTGCGCTGTGATAAGGTTAATTAAAGCCAAGTAATGAGCAACGGATACATGTGCACACAACTGTACTGATGCATGTAAAGCGCAGACTTAACCTGCACCTACTGTACTAGCTGAACTTGTCAGACAGGAAATACCACAGAGAAGAGCTGCAGCTCTCACTCTCAAATAAAAAAAAGTATGTCAAAGTGAGATGCTCAAATAAAGTTTCCATTTTTATTCTGGACCTTTATTCAGAATTATAAAGTGACTCGTTCTCAAATGCAAGACACAGAGTTTAGTCATCAATGCAAAAATCCATAAAGAAGACTATTTACAGCACAGAAGTAAAGCAAAGAAATCCCATGCATTTAAACATCCTGACGTGTTGTTACTTCATTTCCTTACGCATGGGTGCGTATATGCACAAGGACACACACTAATATCAAATGCATACAGAAGTGGTGTGTAGGTGCATATTGTAGATCAGGAGCAGCATGTGTCCACTTCTTGTTTTGATATAGTTTCCTTTCTGGTGTTGGCTTGTATCAGTTTTGACCCTTTGCCTGACTTGTTTTTCTTAGACACACACATAGACACACTTTAAACCTCCCTACCTTCCTCCCTTCTTGCTGCCATTTCTCTGATTCGCGGCAGGAATATTATAATACCTTTGTTCCTCATAAATCACTCTGACAGGGAAGGGCCACATTACGCATGAGTATAGGAACTCCCCACTTTCTTACTTCTTCCCTACCTTTTTATCATACCCCCTCTTATTTGCACTTGCTTCTTCTCTCTGCCTCCATTGGGGATCAGCACATGGCTCCTCATCAACGCAGGAGAGTGTCAACACAAGCCTTGTCCCCTGGGTGTGTTTTTTAACTCTTCCTAATTGGCATGTGCATCACGACGCAACAGTAGTAGACCTGTGTGTGCTTTCACAGCAACAAAAGAACTTTAGTAAGCCTAACTAGCACAGCCCATATGTGACACATATCCAAAACTAGTGTCATATCCTTAAAGATAAAAAAATAAATTGAAATAGAAAAAACACTTAGAGAAACTGAGAGGAGACAGAGGAAGTGGGGAAAAAACTCTCATTTAGAGCTGCCTCCTCTTGAAGCAGGTCCATAGCTACCAGGTCCCAGTGGGGCTCTTTGATAAACTGTAGATGCTAACAAGCCTCTGGGTACCTGAAAGATGCACCTGGCTGGTCAGTGATGTATCTCTTACAACATACAAGCATTAATTAATCATTCTTACCATTTGAAGCCTGTTGACAATACATATAAACATATATACATTTGAATAATATAGAGACATACACTGAACAAAATTATAAACGCAACACTTTTGTTTTTTCCCCCATTCATCATGAGCTGAACTCAAAGATCTTAGACTTTCTCTATGTTCTCAAATATTGTTCAATACCCATGCTGTCTGATCAGCAACTTGATATGCCACACCTGTGAGGATGGATTATCTTGGCAAAGGAGAAGTGCTCACTAACACAGATTTTGACAGATTTGGGAGCAATATTTGAGAGATACTGTATATGCCTTTTGTGTAGATAGAGAAAATCTTAGATCTTTGAGTTCAGCTCATGATGAAGAACACAAAACAAAAGTGTTATGTTTATAATTTTGTTCAGTATAGTATGTAATACAAACAGCGTTGAAAATCATTGCAACAGTAGTGTTACAGACTTTTCCCCCACATCTATATGCTGTATTTACAAAACACATTCTCTAAGTAGGCCTAAATATGTACATATCAGGTGCTAAGTTATAATATTGTTTGAGTTCTGATTCTATTTCTGTGAAGACGGTAGAAATCATTTTAGAAATTAATGTTTTGCTCTGGAAAATGGTCTACAGTTGTTTAAAATATATGTGGTTTGTAGTTAATGGGCTATGACTGTAAAATCACAGGTCCTTCAGTTCTGTGAATCTACAAGTGGGATTCAAGTTGACATTTGCCTTTTCTTTCTAACTCAGAGCTGCCGAAGGTAAAAAACTCTGTGGGTTGTTAAGGAGCTCTGATAAGGTTCCAAGACAATGTGAGAAAGTATGTAACATTTTAGTGCCTCTTCTGTGAGCCTCCATTAAGTTTCCCATTTACTCGAGGCAATTGAAATACCAGAAGACCTTCCACCAGAAGTTAGACGGGGATGTCTTTCTCCATTGTCTCGCTGAGAGCACTGATACAGTACCTCTGTGTTCATCTTTTCAATCTTCATCTTCAGTGTCCACCGTGTCTACCCGTCTTCCTCCCACAGGACACTTACCCTGCTGCAGGCTCTGTTACAAAATAGGGAAAATTCTCTGCACAACCCAAATGCTCTAAAATACAATTCTGTCATTTGTCTCTCTGAATGTTGGGGCCTTTGTCCAAAAACAACAGATACATTTTTTTTTCGAGAAGATCAGCAACACTGTGCTCAAATCATTCCTTTTTTGCTGACAGAGGAGTGGTACTGGGTTAATGTTTTATAATATATGCAGTGGTTGGATTTCAATTACTTGATCTTGAAATGTGTAACATAAAATTAAATAATTAAGCCGCATGTGAAGCAGATGATGGTGTGAGGGTAAAGAGTGGGATTTCCTATGTTCAGTGTTTGATTCCCACGCGTCTGATCATAAAATTTAATTTCTGGTGGCGACATGGTTTATTCCCTACTTCTAGACTTTTATCAATTTGATCTCTTTGATCTATTTCTTAATGAAAGCCTGCAGCCAAAAGCATCGGGACCATTTGCAATGCACTGAAGTTCTGCTAGCTCTGAAGCAGGCAATGGACTGTAAATTTGAACAGTGATGCATCAGTGCATCATTTTGAAACGCACACCAGAGAATATTGCCAGACAACTTTCTACAAGGGAAAAAAAAATAGAGAAGAAAAAAGCTAGAGATTTTCTAGCTCCCACATGTGAGGAAGAATAATGTGAGGCTCAAGTTTTTCTTTTTTCTGACTCTCTTAAAGCATAAGTTAACATGTTCTCAAGTCTTTCTTAATTCAATACTCGTATGCCCGAATGTACATATGCCCAAATGTACATTCAGTCGAGAACAATTCCTTTACAAGCATGATTCCTATGTTAAAGTAACGCAAAATCCAATGTTGTCATTCGCTATAAAAATGTTTTCTAAAGTATAGTGTGGTGGTAAAACTGCTTAGATCCTTTACTTTAAGGGAGAGTCTTCATGATCCTGGCCTGAGTTGTTCTGTGCATTGAATGTTGTTTCAGTGGGATTCCTGTCTTGTTTCGTATTGGTCTGCTTGTAATTAGTTTTACTTGTCTTTGTGTCTGTGTTTTGGGTTTATATCCTGTTTGTTTCTTGTCTTGTGTTCAGTCTGCCTGTTTGTTGTTCTCTGTTTCTCTCTAGCGTATTTTAGTCATGTCTGGTGATTGTTCGTTACTTCTGCCTGCCTTATTGTATTTTTGGTTATGGTCTGTGTCTGCTTGTGTTTATGATTATTTTGGTATATTCATTATTCTGACCTGTTCCATTTTAGTTTCACGGTTTGTCTTGCTGTTCCAGTTTTGTTGGACTTGTTTGAACTCTGCCAATCTCAGTAAGTGTGTATGCTTTTTGTTGTTAATAAATATCTGGAACTGTTCCTGCTCATCTCCTGTGTCCTGCATTTGGGTCCTCAACCTTTCATCCACATCCCCAATCCTGACAAGAGTAAGTGATTCTACAGGATTCTTAATTTTTTTAATCAACTGACAAACAAATACACCCCTACCTTCAGTGCTCCCTCAGAATCTCTGCCCCCCAGATTCCAAATTTTGGATTGAAACGTCTTCGCTCTTGCCTGGTCATATAACTTTTGTCTATATTTATAATCTTCAGACCTTTTCCCCTTTGTTTCTCGTCCATCTCTACTTCTTCACAGTGCCTGGAGTCCAGCACGTTCAAATGCACATAAGTATTATTAGTAAAACATACTAAAAGTATCACAAAAATACTTATTATGCAGAAAATTGCCCCTTTAAGTATTATATTACATTATTTTGGGATTCTTAATACGGAGCAGTATTTTACTGTTTATTTATTATTATGTATGCACTGTTGGTAAGCTTAATATATAACAATGCATCATCTTTTAGAAGCTAAGCAAATTTTTAATAGGCTAAGCTAATTTATAGAAACATGTTTATTCTGAAGGTTGGAACTATAGCTATCAAATGTATAATGAAGCAAAAAGTACAATATTTTCCAGTGAAATAGAGGAGTAGCTGTACCTCAAAATCTTTAGTGTACAGTATAGTAGTAGTAATAGGCTTCAGCAAAACCTATCCTTTAACTTGACCAGCTCTTTCGCTCTTACTGAGTGAAATATGTGCCTGTGATTCCTACTAGTTGAGTCATATAGTCCAATTTGTTCCGAGATATTACCATCTGAGCTCACAAGAAGTCCCTCCTGTATGAGTCAATCAGAATCATACTCAATGCTTAAAATAAACACTAGTAGCTCTTAGATTTCAAGGCTGCTAAGACGAAATAGTCAGTGGGTAAACTCAAGTATCATCTTGTATCAGCAAGGTGTGAGCTTGCTCATTCAGAGCACTGAACACATCATCTACTGGAAAGGATAAGAGGCTCTGTAACAGACCGTACTGTGACTCAATGGAGCTGAGAGCAACATCAAATATTCCAGAGATTTTACTGGAAGGCACTACAGATCAGCTCTAGTCCATCCATTATCTCGCATTGACCTGGGCAGATTTAATGAAACCTAAGGAAATGATGCGTCCTCTCTGCATTTTTGACTTGCAATTTCCTTTGAAAATTGCACCGATTAGCCTAAGTGGAGCACTACAATAACTGTTTACTTGCATTTTGCCAAAACTATAGTCTCATGCCGATGAGCCCAGCTGGAAAGCCCAGTGTCGTTTTGTTGCTCACATGTGTCATGCCGGATATCCCAGACACCAGCAATTCAACAAAAGGTGAATTCATGAATGGGAACGTGTGGTCAAAGTACATGGATCAAAATGTGTTTGATTTTGACAAAGGAAGGGAAATAAGGTTTCCGCAAACAGGATTCTGCCTCAGAAACACATAATAACAAATGAAACTTTTCAGGAGGGATGGAAAGATTGCTGTACAATGGACGCACAAATTAAAATAATGCTTTCACACATTGTGTAACACTGACATTTGTGGTTACAAGTCTCCAACTTCTGCTGCCTCACCTGTCATCAGTGTCCCACCCCGTGATAACATCTGTCAGCTGTCAAAAATATAACAACAAAACAGCCTTTTATCAAACTGTTTTTGCACTACGATCTTCTTGATAAGAATCATAGTGGTGTCTCCCTGAATAAAACGTAACACTTCAAGAGACACACTCTCAATAAGAATAAAGATGCATTTTCCCCTTGTCTATCTGCTTTTCTTCGAGGGCACTCACATTGTGTATGGCCTACATTGCCAACCCCAGCGAGGATCCAGAGCAGACAAGACATTCGTCATACTCTTCTCTGTCCTCCTTTAAGTGCACACAGACTTCACAGATTGTATGGCAGAATGACAGGGTCTCTAATAATGTCGCTGCAGAGGACTGCAGCACAGATCTTGCACCTGAGGATGCAACCTGCAGGCCATTCTGACCTCTCTAAACATGACCGCTCCCACTATTTTGGTTCTTGGCTCTGGCTGTGAAGCTTAACCTGTGTGTCCTCATAATCTGTGCAGATCCTGCTGTGCCATCACAGTCAGCAGCTGGCTTTATAGTGAGAATAACTATAAGATTGTTTTATAATAGATCTTGTAAATCTCAATCTGTAGGTTGGATTTGCTGTTTTTAATTTGAATGGTTTCATTTTGAATCGCAGTGTTTTCTGAATTTCATAATTACAATATTATGCATGACTCCACTCTTGATCATTATTCTGTGCAATTACTTGCTGTGGATTTGCTTTCTCGTAAACTCAGGTATGTTCAGCTTGCTAGTAGTATTTTGCTGCCTGCTCTTTTACAACAATAAATCTTGAGCTTATGGTGCACCACTGCCCCCTTGTGGACTGCAGTAAAACTTTCATCCTACAGCCATATACTACCTACCTACTATACTATACTTTTACAAGTTGTCTTCTGGTTTCAGTATCTTGACATACATTATGGCCTCATGTTATATTTATAGACTATGCACGTTATGATAATATGTTCATTATGTTACCATTAATGGTTGTTTATTATATCATGCTACAATAAGATAATTAACATCATGGGTGGTTCATGATTAGATGCTCATTTTGATATGTTAGTTATTTTTATATATATATTATGATTTGAAGCTGCAAATTATGATATGTTTTATGATCCACATGAATGCTCAGGATACTATTTATTGGAGCATTGGATAACAGGAAATGTCTAAGTGTGGAGCTGGGAGTGCAAGGGATAATAAGCTGCAGTAGCCAATTCTAGAAGGAAGTTCTGGAAGGAAAAATGAAACGGGATCAGTTTGCCTACACCAGCAAAGGTGTCTTTCTCTGTCTCTGTCTCTGTCTCTCTCTCTCTCTCTCTCTCTCTCTCTCTGCCTCCCTTAGGATCGACACATGGCTCCTCACCAGTGCTGGAGAGCATCAACAGCAGCCTTGTCCCATGGGTGTTTTTTTTTCTTTCAGTCTCCCTAATTAGCATGTGCGTCATGGCAAGGCAACACGTGCGCTTTCTCAGCAACAAAAGACCTGAACTAAATCCAGTTGACAGAGCCTGTATGAGACCAATCTAAAAACTAGAGTAACATCATCACAGAATTGACAGAGACCTTGAGGGGAGACAGAAGTAGTAGAAACCTTGCCTTGAGGCCACACCTGTGAAACAGTCAGTGTCCTCCTTGCTGAATTACAAAGTCTCATCTGGGTAAACCCTGACCCAGAGCTCATATATAACACATAAATGCTCATAAGACATCTCAGTAAAAATCTAAGTAGGTAAGCCACATGAAGTATTTTTTTTAATCAGTGAAAATTAAATATGTTCAAGATGAGAACAGAAAAATGACATGCTAATACTAAACACACTACGTGTGCATATTGGATGCACAGGGATTATAGAAGAGGATGGCCAGTGCAATAATGTGTTCATAGAACTCAAACCTGGTTAAACTTTTTACCTTTTGTCCCCATCCTTAATTTTCCCTTTTTTGAGCACTAGGCTTTTATGGCTGTCACTCCTTTGGGCCATCCCCAAACCCTTAGGAGGACTGGTTAAATGCCAACTCCTGCACATCACTCTGAAGTGAGAATATGGTGTTTGGGATATTGCCTTCATATGTTCGTCAAAAGAGAATCTCGATCAAAGATAATGTCTATATTTTTGACGGAGTCTTTTGGGAGAACTGTGCTTCCACTGAAGTTGAAAGAGAGTCTGATAAGTGAGTTCCTGTGGCCTAGAATTAGCATTTAACTTTTATCTGTGGTGAAAATAAAGTTCTTTGTTGGTTTTGTGTGTGTGTGTGTGTGTGTGTGTGTGTGTGTGTGTGTGTGTGTGTGTGTATGTGTGTTGTGCACAGAGATGAAAGATTTGGGTACTCAATGATTTCATGATCACCTGGCTTGTCTGAGGTGTCACAGCAAGAGACATTCTCATCAGTGTCTTTAGGAGTCAGCCTCCCACCAGCTAGCAATGATTCCATTGTTGTGGCCCAGAAATGCAAGCTCACACTGTAACCATTAGTACAGCATCAGACAGTGAAATTAATCTGCTATAAATGGAAGGGAATTTGTTGTTGTTTGCTCATTATTTTCCCATTTCGCGGAAACATATGTTAAAGATCACTAGAGCCAACTAAGTTTTGGCTCTATTAATCAACAGGGAACCATTAAACTGGGTATTACTATGAGTGCTGATAAATGCAGGTGAGTTCTGTCTAGCTCTGGGCTTTCTGTACGTTTAGCTCATTTTTTCTAGGAAATGCATGTTGCAAAAAGCTTTCTGATGTCTTCAAATAAAGTATCAAAACGTCCACCAACTTGTACTTCTCTACAGAATGTGTAAAGTTATATCATGCAATAGCCACACAATTAATTTAAATTAACAAAAAAGTAATGGATTAACTGTCAGTTAATCAATCAATCAATCATTTAATTTAGTAGACATTTTAGAGAAGAATCCAGTGCTGAATAACTAATAATTCAACTTAATGCAGCATTAATCTACTTAATTAATCTGACTTAATCTAAGTCTAACCCTGTGTGTTATGAAATGGGATGTAAATGTCCAAGATTGCAGCATGTAATGTAACTGGTGTGAATGGCTGCAGTGTCATCAGTATGAGCCATATGTTTAGTAGGCTGATAATCGGAGCTACTGCTTAAGGAAAGAAGAGCAGGGAGGCAGTGAAGAAGTTTGATGTGAAGGACTGTCAAAACTCGGTGGAATGGAAAATGACTGATGATGTACTTTTCCTGTACTTAAAGTGTGATTTAACTGGACGACTAGATGTGCTTAAGCTTAGTATATCGATAGTTTTAGGCTAAGAAAAACCTTCTTTCCTCAGGCCATCAGGATGTTGAACTCTGTGCTCTGACCTCTTATTATCCACAGCCTACACGTGCATTTCTGTAATACATATATTTATATAGTTCTATCTTTGATTTTTTATTTATTTTTCCTAATTCTGATTTTACCCTTATTCCAAGTCTTATTATTCATTGTACCCTAGTATCTTAGCACAGCCTTGAAAAAAAACTTTGAATCATGGAATCAAAGAACGATCTGAAAATAAGTGATATCTGATATTTTAATAAACTGTTGCATTAAAATTTTTTTCCTCTTTACAGGAGTGCCATGTTTTGGGGGAAGCTCAGGAAGGGTACAAGTGAATCAGATTTATTTATTGTAACCATTAGTACAGCATCAGACATTGACATTAATCTGCTATAAATGGAAGGGAATTTGTTGTTGTTTGCTCATTATTTTCCCATTTCGTAGAAACATATGTTAAAGATCACTAGAGCCAACTAAGTTTTGGCTCTATTAATCAACAGGGAACCATTAAACTGGGTATTACTATGAGTGCTGATAAATGCAGGTGAGTTCTGTCTAGCTCTGGGCTTTCTGTACGTTTAGCTCATTATTTCTAGGAAATGCATGTTGCAAAAAGCTTTCTGATGTCTTCAAATGAAGTATCAAAACGTCCAAAAATAAAACGTTAAAAATGCGTTCTGCAAGTGTTTATTTTGATTTACTGTATATTCTCCTTTAAATGTATTCTTTATTGTTACATTGGTACATAAAGAGAAATATTACAGTCTTCAAGGATTTTACTTTGAAAAGAATAAACGGAACGGAAGTAGTTTTCATTCATTCCGGCTGACCTCAAGAGTAAAATTCGTCTGTCTCCTACATTTGCTGAATTTTCGTTATATTAATAGCAAAGTAACTCTTTCTCGTCGTCCAGATATCCGGCTGTGTATTTAATCTGACCCATTAAAGTGGTGTTCTATTTGACAACGACCTGTTATTCTTACATATTAACTTTAATATCCTCCGATCTGTAAGTGAAACTAACGTTAACTTCTCTGGCTAATTTTGCTAGGCTAACTTCTGCATGGCACCTCTCCGGGTCCTGTGCATTCATGGTTACCGTCAAAACGGCAACTCGTTCCGTGACAAGACGGGAGCTCTGCGGAAACTGTTGAAGAAACAAGTGGAGCTTGTTTACCTCAGTGCACCGCTCAGTGTGCAGCAAGCCAGCAGTGAAGGTGGGTCACCGTCCACGCCTGCCTCCGAACACAACACACCGAAGGGGAGATCAACAAGTTTCATGTTATTGAAAGTATGAGGCGGAAATAAGAAGCTTGCTTTCACTTTGTAGATGGCTTTGGCTTTATTCTACAATTACTTCTCAATAAGGAATATGGATGTTGTTACACATGCACAATAAAACTAGATGAAGTAAAGAAAGTAAATAGGCTAGCTAATTGACTACTTGAATGGATAAAAACAAATTTAGTAAAGTTGGTAAAAGAAAACTCAAATATGATATTTTTCTAATTCTTTAGTGTCTTTTAATTAAACTTATATGACACAACAGTATTATATTCTTCAACTTGATCACCTGTCATACATTAAGTACATGACATGAAAAATAATGATGCAGATATATATAAAATTATGACTACCACAATTACTGTAATGTGTCCTTACATGAGTAGGCTGCATTATAACATGGGAGGCACAAAAGGTGAAAATTACTATTTGGGCTCAACCTGTCAACTTAAAGATACTAATGTAACATATTATAGTTTGATATAATTTTGTTTCCATAGCAGCTAAACTTTTTTAACCTTAAAAGATTATGGGAACAGCAAGATAATTTATTAACTGAATATCAATTTCCTTACCTTAAATTGTCTGTGGTCTGAAAAGTCATTAGGTTGAAAACAGGAAACTGCACTTGCACAGATTTACATTCTACGAAATATTAAGAATACTGAATATTAAAACTACAAATAATTATGGGAAAAAAATTGACCTGCTTTCATGCACTATTAAAAAAATCCAGATTGTAATATATACAGTAAATATTTGTATTTATGTCCTAATGTAAATATTAATTTTCAGAGTCCTCCCTTTTGAATTTAGCACAGTAGAATTACCACTTTCTTTTTCTGTCCGTTCAGAAGCTCTAGAGAAGGAGAATGGTTCAGGTCCTGGACCTGGAGGTGACGAGGAGCCCAAGGGTTGGTGGTTTTCTGACGTCCAAGCTCGGAGTTTCAGCGCTCACCAGCAGTGTGAGGAAAGCCTGGGGCTCAGCGAGAGCGTGACAGTTGTGAGAGAAGCAGTGAAGGTTCAAGGTCCGTTTGACGGGATTCTGGGCTTTAGTCAGGGAGCAGCTTTTGTGGCCATGCTGTGCTGGCTTCAGGAGCAAAAACTGGAGCCAGAGTTCAGCTTCCGCTTTGCCATCCTTGTTGCTGGTTTCCGCAGCGCGTGTAAAGAACATGAAAAATTCTACAGCGCTCCCCTACAGATCCCCTCTCTGCATGTGTTTGGACTGGAGGACAGAGTCATCCCTGACAACATGAGCCGGGAGCTCCTGCCCTCCTTCCAAGACCCTCAGGTCCTGATGCATCCTGGTGGCCATTTTGTTCCTGCCGCGTCTGCTCACAGACAAACCTACCAGGACTTTCTCAAGAGGTTCCAGTGAGAACGAACGTCAGGTGCTGGATAAGTGAAGAGATACAATCCGTGAATAAGGCTCACGTGCTGAAATATGGCCTGGGAATTATGTTTATTTAATGTTCAAAAAAATATTGTGGTAACATCATTGATTCCAGAGTCATGGCCTTTGTGCTCTGGAAGATGTTTTTTCCCATCCAAAACAGTACAGTGACTGCTGTCCTTCTCAGGGAAGATGTCTTGTAACAGACAATAAATCAAGTGACAGTTGTATATTTAATGTGTTCTGGTCTCTGTTTCTTTTCTTTTTTGAGCTGTGTAATAGCTTTAACGCTACTATAATGTGTAATTAATAACATTCTTTAGTGGCAGACCAAGATGGGTTTTTCAATGTTCGAGGCCAATGGCAATATTTAAAGAGCAGGGCGGCCGATGTTCAATAAATAATGCTGATATTAAAACAAAGAAGTCAAGTATAATTCCATTATTCGATGCAGAGTACAATCTAATATACATTAACAGTAATGTGTTGCTTTAGATATAATTTTATTAATTAATGAAAAGGAAAAATACACTGGGTTATGTTGTAGATCTCACTGACTGGTGGTCAGTAAAGTGTTATTTACATCTGTGCTTTTCCCACACATCTGTTGTGAAAATGACAAATTTAAACCAAACCTTTTAACCCTTGCATCTTCTCCCACATGGGCTTGGGGATTAATAACTAAATAACTGATAGTGTCATGAAGGTTTCAGCTCCAGCTGGTATATGAATTCTATATATATATATATATATAGTGGAATATTTTTCTGAACAGAGAATCGATCGAGATAATGAGATAAAGGCCTCAGTATGCTTCCAACAAAGTGTCTCTACCTGTGTCTGAACGCTCCCGCTGGAAGGCAGGACTGAAAGCCTGCTGTCATAGCCTCCTCCCGGCTGCATCCCTCTGTAACTCGCTCTCTCTTTCTTTTGCGTTCCTCTCTGCCCTCGCACAAGAAATCGTACAAATCTCCTTGAAGGCATTCATGGTGTTTCACACAATTGTTCTGCCCTGTGTGAAGATACGGAAAAGGAGAGCTGCCTAAAGTTATCCTCCTGTCAGAAAGGGCATTTCAGACACTGTAATACGATCCAACCAGCGCTTTGTTTGAAGTGTACTGAGGCCTTAAGACAGACTGGCAGATGGGAACAATCAGGATATTTATTTCATTTGTTTGGAAAGTAGATGAACATTAAGAATGATCATAAATCGCCATTTTACAGGATGCAAATGTATTTACAGTTCTATCCCTGCAGTAATCTCAGTAGTCAAAGCTAGTAAGTGTTGTCCCTTTTATAAAAACAACACTATGCCAGGCGCAGACTGACATTTTTAGGTTCTGGGAACATTCCGCCATGATTGTGGAATGTTATGACAAAAATTTTATATCAGAGCCACAGTGGAAACCTTGATCTAATAAGTTTTTTAGTAACAAAGAGTTACTCAAATTGTCTGCCCCAAAGTGTATACAAATGAAGGTACATGAGGGGGGGGGGGAATCAAACTTAAACATGATAATAATAATGATAATAAACAATAGTTGAGTCATCTTTACCATCATTATGTGGTTGCTGAGTTATTTTTCGCCATTATATTTGCGTTTGAAATTATGGCAGCATCAGCTGTGAGGAGTAATGAAGGGTTGCTCTGCCCTTCTGAGGTGGTGTATCTCAGTGACCGGTTTAATGTGTTCCCTCATATGCGGTTTGCATAGACAGGTTTACACACGCTCAAATGCACAGGGTTCAAGGACATGTTGTTCTTTTATAGTTGAAAGCATGTGCACGTCGGACTGCACTGTTTCGATTGTTTCCAGATGTGGGCTCTCTCCTCTCTACCTCTCTCTCTCCCTTTTTGCTTTCATCTCCCACTGGCCTCTACCATCCTCCTCCCTTCCACATCCTGTGTGTCATCAGCTTTTGGGTGCAACATACCCTATCAAATGTCTGCTACATTAATGACATGGACAAGAGTAGTTTTGTTTATCTGCACATCTCAAAATCCAAACTACATACATGCATACATACTGTGTGCTGTTGTGGGTGGTTATTTGCCCTGCTGAGATGAAATTCCACAGTGAAACAGCTTCTATTCAGCTTATATCAATTTCCTGTCTTGTAAACGCACAGTCTCGCTTACCTAAACAATCCTGTCATAATGTTTATAACATGTCACCTGTTTCGACGTCTAAGTGAGCTGCAGCTGCCGCTCACATATCATGGCTATGTGGCCTTGTTTCGCCATCATGGGCTCTCAAATTCATTCTCTCCTGTGCTCCCCCGTGGCCCTTGTGTCCCTCCAAGACCTCACAGCAGACACACACAACACATGGTTTTGATAACGACTAGAGACAAACGGAGCAAGTGAGTGAGCGAGGGAAACAGTGAAAGAAAAACACAGAGGGTCACTCTTGCCAGTAAGTTTTACAACAGAGCCGTGACTCTCTTCTCAGGAATCCGTTCCCCCTGTTGCACAACAACCGGGAAATAATGGAATCAGAGACAGGGACAGATGAGGGTGGAGTTATCTTCCCACCCTCCCTCACTCGCTGCCTCTCTCCCACCCTGCCTCTCTCTGGCTGCTGCGGTTAAAGAGGGAGAGTGAGGGCACATTGAAGTTTTTGCCGCGTTTGAATGATCACTTTTTCCCTCCCCCTCCCCCCCCCGGTGGAGTGTGGGGAATGGAGCAGGGGGCAGAGGGGTGTGTCGGAGCACAGATGGACTCTATTTTGATTATGGAGCGTTTGTTGTTATGGGAGACAGAAGGAGGGGAGGGGCCACGTGGTGCTGTGTCTATATAAGACTTGCACTTAAACTCCAAAGAGCCTGGTCATCCCATGGCCCGGGCTCGTCCAGACACTGACAAACTTGACCAACCCTGCCTTGTTACTCCAGCTTCCACTGCTGAGAGCTCTCACTGGAATACTTGGAAGACTTGAGATTACCTGGCCTTCAACTTTTGGATTAACATACTTCTTTTGTTGTTGCAACTATTCACCATTATTTCGATGTTTGCCATCATTGTAACCTGCAATGTTCTGATCCCAACAAAGAGGCGATGCTGAAGACAGAGGGGCTGTTGCGTAGTTTGGATATTTAACCTGATCTTTCACAATTCTGTGAAAAGATGGCTACTGACCTGATATTATCAATTAATTTAAGCCTGCGCATGTCTGCATGTGTTCATGTGTACTTGCACTGTTAAACTGGTGTGCTGGTGCGGGTGGATGTGATGTAACTTCACAGTGGATGTTTTCCAGAGGTATGGCCTGTGTCCAGTGTATCATGGGATTTAGCCATGCCTCTCTGCTTCCTGTGTTTGTTTGTGTGCGTGTTTGTGGGTTGGTTTGTGTCTGTGACTAGGTGTGAACGTGCGCTTGCATACTTTGCATAGAAAAAGACAGCAACCTCATGTTACGAGAGCTGGTAATATACACAGTGTGTTTGACGCGTGTGTGATGTGTGTTGACATGTCAGCGAGGGAACAGAGGGAGTATATTTAGAGTTGTCAGTCAAATTGCTATTTAAAGAAACGGAAAAGGCAGGGAAAGTGAGTTGATGTCAGATAAAGGCATGAAACCACACAGTGAAGAGCTCTATTCTGCAGTTTAAGCGTGGCATCCAGGCCCAAACATCGGGCTGTGGGTGTGCATGTGTGTGCTGTGCGTGGGTATGTGTCTGCATATTTTTTCCTCCATATGGGTGTGATTTGGTCATTTCTTATTCCGTGCTTGCGGACTAACACACTTCTGATTTTCTTCTACCCTACTTTGTGGTTTTCTTGTTTGTGTGGACTAAGTGTACTTTGGCTGGGGCCAAAACCTGGTCTGGTTTTTTCCCCCGCCCAGCCATCAAATGTAGCATTCTTTCAATCTATCCCTCTCACTGTTTTCAGATATGCGACATATTGTCATTTATTTGTTTAATGGCTAGATGCCGTAAACAAACTGTAACAGATTTGGTCATCCTGTCTGTGTTTGGCCACTCAACCTGTTCAGTGTAGGAGTGCCTGGTTAAAACTGTCCCTTTAATACCAGATGTAAATATGTCCAAAGGTTGTGTGGATTGTTGACTGAGGAGGTACAAAGGTGAACTGAGGACAGAGCTGAAGCAGTCTGAAGTTGATGTCATCTGCAGTCGCTGGTCTGTGCTTTACTGGACTGTTTTAGAGGCCGTGCCTGGGCCCTGGCAAGGAGAGCTGTGGTTTGGCTGTCCTTATAGGTGCCTTACTGACACTACTGGGGTAAATATTAGTCATCGTGACTTTGGAGGAGGACTGTGGTAGAGTGTGGATGAAACAGGCCGAGAGAGAGAGAGAGGCATGTCTTGGCTAACATATCTAAAAAATGTGAACACTGTTGCACAATCTTGTTTGGTTTCAGACAGTTATTAAGAGGTTTGGAGGGTGAAAAACAGGCTTTGCAGTAATTCCATCAAGAGCCTTTGCCGTGTATCTGTAGCTCAATGATCATTCAAAATTTTATTAACAATAGCAAAATAACTACTGAAAGTAATGACCATAATAAAAGTCAAGCAGCTTTGATGGGTGTTCAGTAAAGCCACTGGGACCTAATGTGGGAAGGTGGTGTGGTAGGACTCGAGACCGGTGTTAACATCTTTACTTTGATTGGATGTAAAACTTATTGGTTTAAATGCAACCAATAACGCTATTTAAAAATGTGTTGTTCCCGTTAACAACTGGCACCCCTCCCCACAAAGCTTACGTGGATTGTATGTGGGTGTTTTAATGGGAATGTGGATCTTTCAGATCAGTTTGAGAAGTACCTATGATCTCGTTCCACATTTTATTGTGTGTCATGTAATGTGGGGAGCTGGTTTTGGTCTTGAATCGGTCTCGCCCTCCATCGGTCTTGGTCTGAGTTTGGGTGATCTAGACTACAGCACTATGGGAAGGTTTATTTAAGTTAATTTTGATAAATAGTAGAGCTCTACAGTGGCTAATCAGTGGAATGGTCTCTTAAATTGTACTGGACCTGTTGTGATGCTTTACTTCTCAGCCCCGAACAGTAAGAGTTTATGTGCTGCTGTTTTTCTGTCAGCACATGAGCTTTTACGGTGCAGGGAGGAAGAGGATAAACAACTGTTCATCCAGCTGATCTTAGAGTAAAATACTTTTCTCTCCATAAACTTCTGTAAATCCTCAGTATCCACTAATTTCTCCATGGTGCAGCCACACTCTATGTGCTGTGCACTCTTTTTGCCTGCATCACTATACTTTTTACTCTACTTCTTTTTACTAACTTTGAAAAACTCCAATCATCTATGATATCTGAGAGTTTGAACAGCTGCCACGCATGAGAAGTCTACCTTTTTTGTCATGCTGGAATCTCGAGTTGCTCCAATAGGTATTTGTCTTGTTTTAAAACACGTTTTCTACTCAGACCTCAAATAACACCCCTATCTGTTGCGTCAGTTACAAACTGTAACTACAAACAAAAGGCAGCTATCTTAACAAGGATCCACAAAACATGTTTTCATTTATTTAATTTATTTGATTAAATCAGGCAAGTTTTGCTCCAAAATGTTTCAGCTTTGAAAAAGTTTACTACCTCTGTTATAAGCAATTCTCACCTGTAGAGGGCAGAATAACTATGGTTATGATTGAGTGCTAGAGGACGCATGGCACAAGGACTAGTCCGTTCTGTGTGTGTGTGTTTGTGTGTGTGTGTGTGTGTGTGTGTGTGTGTGTTTGTGTGTTGTGAGCATACTCTATGTGTATATCTGTGCATGCATACATGTGGATTAGCCCACCTCTGTAGGTCCCAGTGTGTGGTTTGTGTTTGTGCCTGCAGGTTATAGCGCTACCTACTGGGAATTCCTGGCTGTGCTGCTTTGAAGTGAGGCCGCTCTTGTCTGATAAACAGAGAGCGGAACAGGTGTTGGAGCTGGCTGACTCATCCGTTCAGCATGTGCTATTTGCATTCATTACCGTAGTCAGTGCTCAAACCATAAAGAAACACATTACACCTAATAAAATGAAAGAAAGTGAAAAGCAACATGTGTCTGAATGTGTCATTGCATTCTTGATTGTTAAACTTTGGGTGGCTCATCAGATAAATTACGTTATGTGTGTTATTGTAATATTACAAAGAAATACAACACTATATAAAATACATTTTAGCATCTTATAAAGGAACTCACACAGATATTTGCAGCCATGAAAAAGTCAAACTGACAACTCTGCAGGTATGAGTGTACAACCTCTGACCTACTTTCCAAGAGAATTTCAACAGATACATCTAATGCACACTTAATTATGAGCTACAACTCAACTTTTCCCTTTCTTTTTTTCTTTTCCTAGCGACACCTGCCCCTAACGACCATGGCTGTAGACTGTTACCATGGTGCTGCTGCTAGAGTAACAATCTAAAGCCACGGTCGCCATGGAGACAGCAGGGGGGATGAGGAGGAGCTGGAGTTGGCATGGGAACAGGAATTGGCGAGGTCTCATTGGTGTTAGTGTGGATGTTACGCACATACAAGGTGTGGGACTCCCCCAATGCAAGCCCACACAGGTCCTTTCTGAGCAGGAGAAAAGAGACAGAGAGAGAGAAAAAGAGACATCTCTAACATACATCATCACATCAACTATTTCAAAAGTACCGAACAGTATTTCCATGGTGTTTTTGTTTCCTTGACATCGACACGGCATGGTCTCTTCATGTCCATGTTGCCTTCACTGTAGTGTGTTTGGTGCATTGCCAGGCTTCAGTAGCCATGACTGTAGACTGTTACTGTACTGTGACACTGTATAAGCAGTAAGCAGTCTAAAGCCAAGGTGCTGATGCTCTGGCCAGGTTAGGAGGATAGGGAAGAGATGGTAAGAAGGACAACCAACACCTCTTTTGGAGACCTGCATCAGCAAAAAAAAAAAAAAAAAGAGGGGATATAGATATTAAATTACTGGAAACACAATTTCCAGGAGGAGGATGCTGATTAGTGCAGTGCTTGTTGACTAGGGGCATCCCAGTGACTTAAAAAGTTCTAATGGGAAACCTTTGCTGCAACGGTAAGATGCTGCTACTACTTTAACCATCATGGTAATGTTTTCTTCAGTTAGGGCTTTAGGTGTAGTTCTAGCACCATCTCTGCACCATTATCTGTGACAACATCGTGTTGCTGACTTGTCCAGAAATGTTTGACTACAAACTGACTTTTTTTTATATAAAAAAGAAACAATGTATCCAGGTGATCAATTAATCATCTATGCATTTGACTGATCAGCCAGTCAATCAGTCAAGCAAATGTTAAAAACTGTAAGGTAAAATTAATGAAATGTCTACAGATATCATGTGTCATCCAGCTCATATTTTTATCTGAGAGCTTAGAAAACTTTTTACAAAAAAAAAAAATCTTGGCAAGATTGGCACAAGGCATCATCCACCCACTGTTTTTCCTGCCCCTGACCTAGTTAGTGTTTATATGCATGCAAGTGTGTGCGAGATAGTGAGAGAGAGCATAGAGCAAGTGAGGCAGAGGGACAACTAGAGAGAAGGAGAGACAGATCTAGTAAGCTGTGTTTGACTATTTTGATGTAATGAAACTGTCACATCTCCCAGAGGAGAATAAGAATCTTTTGGGGGGGTGTCCTCCAATACTGTACACCAACAACTCTTCCATCAGGTTGTTGGTTTATTGAATATCTGAATGATTATTGCTTTGGCTGCCATATCTTTATGCAGTCCCAAACAAGGCATTGTTGAATATTTCATTTTTCAGGATATTGACCATTGAGCACCTAATTTGCTAGAACTTTAAACAACTTCAAAACTAGAAAAATAAACTTTCTCTCCCCTTCTTACCCTCAAAAACCTTAAGCTGTTGTGCTTTTGGCCCTTTAACTTGGACATTTAAGTTGTACAAATTCAGGGGAAATTTAACAGCTATGCAATCATGTTAGTATGCTATAGGCGACTAAAACCAGTCAAACTTTAAGAACTATGAAAATGATACAACAACTGCAAAGCCTGTGTAGCAAGGTGATATATATAGTGTATTTCTTTGCATAAGCAAAGCCGCTCTTGTTAGTGAGTTTGTCTCTGCAACAGGTTCCGTTTCATCCCGGTTTCAGCACTAAGGCGCTGGGACAGCGACACAGCAGCGCTGTGGCTCGGCGCTGTCCGCGGTGCTGAACTGGACGACGGTGACAGCAGAGAGGACACATTGTAAAGAGTCAAACGTCCAGAATCTTAGTCTACTGAGACATCCTAAGGATACTTTAAAAATCTAACTCTAAACGTCTATCTAGCTTCCTTTATGCCTACTTTACTATAGCACCCTAGTTTCAACGTAACCATGTCTGACGTGGACCACAGTCTCTGCAGTCTCCGCTCTCATTACCGAATAGATGTTGGTCAGGTGACGAGCACCGTCACGCCTCTCAGTGCTCTACAAGTCACATGCCCGAGGGTACGGCCATGTGACGTCACGTCGCGAGCCAACCAATAGGCTCTCGCTTCATTCTGCCGCCTGGCTTATCAGAGCGCGTGGGCAGTGGCTTGGTCTGGCTCGGTTTCCATGGCACCGGGGAGAAACTGCTTCGACCGTGTAGGTTGACTTGACGTGCACGCGGGTCCCTCCAGTGACATATGCACGGAATCATAAAAAGTGAGCCGTGAACCTGAGCTTGGACTTCACTCTTGACTTTGTATGACTTCTAAAGATTTAAGCATTAGACTGCTGCACCACAGCATTCAGTACAATGATTAACTAGATTGATTGCTTTATCATACACAATTCAGTTGTAGCCTACATAGGCTATATCTACATATCTATGATAATATTACAAGGTAGTGTAATAATATTTCAGGTGGCTTTGCTTTACTAACTCATTAACATTGTCTGATCATGACAAGTTGTGAATGAACAAGGGGTTTCATTGACTCCCTACACCCACTCCTCCCTCGTGTTGCCCGTGCACGAGCCTCTCACATTGCGCATTCACGCCCCCGCACGCCAGAGGATCACACTGCAGTGTGCGCGCGCGTGTGCTCGCGATGCCTTTAAAAGGGTTATAGTAGGTGAATGCGTATCATCTGCAATGTGCGCAAGAATGACGCATGTCTGACTTCACTGGCTGACGACGTCACAAAACTGAGAAAGGGGGGGAGAAAAAAGTTAAAGGAAACGCCGGCCGGAAGTGCATAGAGGGAGGAGGAGGAGGGGGAGAGGCGGAGGCGAGGAGTGTATCGCCACACCGGAAGAAAGTGATGCCTATAATGTCATCACTATCACCGGAAACCTCCCGGTGCCACGCGCTCCCGAGAATGTAGAGGGGTTCGTGAGGAACACACCCACACCTCCACACTCCCTGTCTCCCCCTCGACACGCACACACACTCATACAAAAATCTGCGTACACACACACACACACACACACACACACACACACACACACACACACACATACACACACACAGGAGACGTGTCTGTGCACCTGTCAGTGTACATTGCACGGTGGCATTTGCACATTTTAGATGGACAACACAGAATCCGGTGCTGCCTGAGTGGCAACCAAAACAGCGTCTACCTGTTTCCTTCTGAAGCAGTTGCGACCTGCCTGACAGGTGAACATAAATAACTAACATGGTGATTTGTAGCCTATGTGTTTAAATTGATAATTGGAATAGAGTGACCCAGACTCTGAAAGAAAAGACACATTTCGAAGGCGATTTGTGTCTGCAGTTTGTATTTATCTGTGACATATCAGAGCTTCAGGTTGCAGGCTGAATGCTGCCCACATGGGATAGAAAATGAGTCACACTGCAGCAACTTCCAACCGGAGAGTCAAGATGAGAATAGTGTCAGTTAAAGCAGACTACGGGGCTTCTTAAGGGGGGTGGCCCGCCCAATACACACCAGGTTGGATTTCTTTTCTCTCGCGATTCAGATAAAATAACACAAAATCTGGTATGTAGAGATAGCAGTTTAACTTACCTCAGTCAAAGTCCCCCTGTGCGACCATGGCTGCGGCTCCTTGCGGTAGAAATATGTCTTTCATATCTCTAAACTCGCTGTCTTCGTCAACATGAAACTGTCAGGGCAAATCTGTGCCATGCTGTCTTCGATCACAGACGCTGTCGTCCCTCTTCTCCAAAGTCGCTTCCCATACAGACCGGGCTCTCCCATCAACCGTAGGCTTTTTATAGAGATCCCGTAGTAACTAGTAGAGGGGAGGGGGTGAGGGAGGAAAAGGGAGAGCTCATTCAAAGATTCACCTACACATGTACGTGCGTATCCCACGTCATTGAACGGAGTGCAGCTATTTATAAAGGGGAGGAAAAGTATAGCCTGAATCACTGTGCACGAGGATGAAAATAGCATGCTTGTTGTTTGTGCGCTCTTTACACCGAGACGTCAAATATTAAAAGCTCTAGCGGGAAAATTCCTGTAATATAAAGACATTTAGATTCTCCGAGGTACTCATTAGTGAGTTGTATCATATTTCCATCTCCACATATTCCTATAATAGCCCATTTACTATACATAGGCCTAATTATCTGTTGTTAAATTTCGCAAAGTATGCATTTTAGATTCTCACTGTCTTTTTTTGGCAAGAAAACATGATGTCAGAGGATTTAGCCTATTGTTGCTTCAGTGATAATATTGTGTTTAGTTCAAGTGGACACTTTGAGGCATCAATAAATATGTAAGTATGTATGTACGAAAGTATGTTCAAAAATCAATCTGATCATCCTAAAACGAGTCTACAGTTTCAGCTCTCTCGATGCAGTATATTTATTGGAGAATATTAAAAGCGACTTATTGTTTCGAGAGAGAAAAAAATAGCTGAACGCAAGCATCCAAATCTGACACCTGTAGTCGCATATGTTCAAAAAGTGTTTTACCAAGTGATCATAGCGATGAGCAAATCGTGATGTATAGATTAGGTGATGAATCACTGCAGCTGCCTGCATGGAGTGACTGAGAATGTTTGCTGCAGTGCACTGCTTTTTGTGGCTTATATTGATGTAATTTAAAAATATAAAGGCTATATAAAATGATCCAAATATTGAACAACATATCTGTAGAAACCTCAGGAGAGATGTGACAGGAGTCGTGCGTAGATCCATCTCGACACTGTTGAACTCATTCGGGGAGATTTGGGGGGAGACCCTCGTGCGTAAAGAAGTGTGTCAGACATACGTGGGCGTGCGCGGTGAGAGACTCCTGTATATTAGACGCACTGTGGACACCAGACAAGCCCGTTTTTCTGTTTTTTTGTAAAGTTTCTTTATGTTCTCTTAAGTTGAGAAAGCACTGATTCACGCCACACAACAGTGGAAGAGAGAAACGTGTATGCCCCTGCACTCTCCCGAACACTGGAGGGTAGGCCAGGTGTGGATTATGATCTGTCGCTTCCATAACCCACCTCCATTTTTCAGCAGCGACTGAATACACTGGAGATGATTCCCGGCTGACCAACTGTGGATTACAAAAGAAAATTCTCTTCAATGATAATTCTACTCACAATTTAAAGTAAAGTCCAAAACAAATCAATATATATTTTAAATGTAGCCACTGCAATCTGGAGGGAAACTTTCTGCTGTGCCTCTTTTCATGCTTTATGATTCAAATGTAGCCAGATGCTACAGGTGAAGGTAAAGACCTACAGCAACAAATGTAGAATAATAAAGGTGTAATTTTAAACATTTTCAAATGAATACCCCTGTTATTACATTCATAGTGTAATTCTTTAATATTTCTGAACTTTCCATTGAATAACACAAACCCATTGCAGCACTCATAAAGGGAAGATACACCCTAAAATCAAATTGTGTCAGTTTGTGAATTTGAATGAACTCCCAATTGAGCTGAACAGCAGGGGGACAGCCTGTAGTGGTGATGTGCTGTTTGAGATCATCCTCCTTTGATCACCACCGCTACTTTGTCCTTTCCCTCTCTCTGTTTCTCAAGGTCTCAACTGTACTTGCCAGTACTCCAAATCCAAAGAATTCCCTGTGCATGGAGATTGATTTTTAACATTGAGAACAAACATATGTGCTAAAATATTAAAAACTCAAGGTCCATTTAGTTCTAGTTTTACCAGAATTTCAAGCGTATCACACAGCATTTCTTTAGTGAATGTACGCAGATGAATACAGGTGTCAAAGTCATCAACCAGGTGTCAATGAAAGGCTGGAAAAAAAGGTCAAGGAGGCCATCTCAACACCAGAGATCATCCTCCACCAGACCAGCGTTACAATCTCCTCCCATGCACCTGTTATTATGTTCTGTATTTAAGTCACGTGGTGACAGTTGAGAAGGTTTCTTTCACTTAAGACGATCATGGTCTATGGTCAAAAGCTAAACTTTGAGAATGTATTTCACCACAGAGTTTCTGATTTCAATCGGCTCTGCTGCTGATTTTCCTGAAATTTTTTGATTCATGCGGGGAACCTTGCAATCAAATAAAAGAGAAGTAATATCTTAATCAAAATCTATAATCCCACATGGTAAGTCTGTAAATTAAATATCAGTGAACTTACCCCAAAAAGGTACACCTAATGACAGGAGACAGTGGTCTGTGTTTGTCATTGTGGTTCAAGGACAAAGCGTTGCAGCATGAAGACATATAATCGTAACGTCCCCCATTTCATTTCTACCAGTGACCTTCGTTGTATGTCTTACCCCTCTTTCTTCCATTGTTTCCTCACTGTATGTTGAGAAAGAAAACACCACATGGCCATCTGTGGATAGGTCCAACCTTTTTGAGGTTGGACCTATGAACCTTTTTTTTTTCTTTAATGGTTTGGTTTAGATGTTTCAAACGTTTGAGAATTGGTTGGAAATGTCACATAACTGACACCTGGTTCACTTTGTAATGCAAAGTATCACACGGATGAGGTCAAGAATACAGCGGTTTGTCCAAAGTAATGACATATAATAGACTTGTTTGTTATAAAGCATATGAAGTGTGCCTCTAACCGAGTAGATCTATGATCCCTTTGCTTGTATTGATGTTTGAAGGATGTCACAATATGAATAGATGTGTCGACTGTTGCTCATGCCAACAATGACTTTAAAATCCACATTCATATCCCCACTAGAAGCAGCCCACTGGGACGTATGCTTATCAGCTAACAGGCAGCATGATAAGAAATCAGTACAACAGTACACCCACCAAGGCAAGTACAACTTTTGATTTTGTTCACTCTGTTTTGGTCAGGGCCTGTGCTCTATTTTCTTCTTCTTTTAGTTTGAATAATGTGAATGAGGTTGTTCCACTTACTCCCTCCTTAATCTTCTTAATCTTACACTCCCTCTCATTACTGGGCCATAAACACACGCATGAAATCACACACGTGCACACACACACACACACACACACACACACACACACACACACACACTGCTACAGTGTAATGTTCTTTTTTTAACATTTTCTTTTTTTTAATTTGATGATTCTGGATGATATATTCAGTTTGTAAACCTTTTGCGTCTTGCTTTGACACCAAGTCATCAGCCTGCAGGCAGTCCGCCTTCGACTTACATTCAACATTCACCTTGCATACAGTATATACATCGAGGTTTGATTGTGAATCAGGATGCAGATTTATTTCCTGTTCATATCTCTTATCTGTCTGTCATGCCCAGTTGTTGGCTCTCTTTTTATCTCCTCATCTGTATTCCAAACAGAGAATGCAGTCAGACAGTCAGAGAGAAAGAAAGAGAGGGAAAAAAAGAAACACATCCCTCCCATACACTCTCCTCTCTCCTCACAACCGCCTACCTTGCCTTCCCACCTCCCCTTCTCCCATTCTGACTCATACTGAAATCCCAGTGAGCCCCCACCCCACCCCCACCCCTTCGCGCTCATTTGTGTTTTTTCTCTCCCTTTGATTGCCAAGCTGGCTCGAACACAACGAGCAGGGCAAGAGAGAATGTGCAAATGAAAAAGACAGAAAGGGAGAGAGGAGCAGAGGGATGGAGACCAGGAGGGAGAGGAGGAGGAGGAGGAGGAGGAGGAGGAAGACTCAGTGCTGCCAAACGTGCCCATAATGAGGATTCTGTCAAAGGAGAGCCGAGGAGGAGAGAGAAGTGTGTGTGTGTGTGTGTGTGTGTGTGTGTGTGTGTGTCGGAATGAGATGGAAAGAGTGGGTGTATATTAGTGAAAACCCTCTTGCCCCCACGTCGTTCCCTCCACTGACTCTGTGCTCTTCTTGCCTACAAGATTTGTGATGTCGCAAACCCACACTCACACACAGTAGCGACTCCACATCCACCCCCACACACACACGCACATACCTAAGCAGAGACAGTTATTGTGAACCCATCTCTTCAGAAACTTTGAATATGTGTGTTTTTAATGTTGTGTGGTGAAGGGGGGAGGAGGAGGAGGAGGAGGAGGAAGAAGAAGAAACGTGTGTAATGGAGCATGTACTTTCTCAGTGACATGTGTTTCTCGGCCAATTAAATGGCTCCAGCAAAAATGGACTCACCTGAGATGGCATGACAAGATTATTCCCGTGATGTCATTACATTTAAAGAGCATCTGTGGCAGAGGATGCCTAGACGGGCTGTCCTTTTGCAAAGTCATATGCCGTCTCTGCTGTAACTCCAACAGTGAGTCACCCAAAACTTCACAACATTATGCCAAAGTCATATGCTGAATGTAATTAACGTGCAATGCCAGCTGTATGTGTGTGTGTGTTTGTGTTTATACAAGCGTGGGCAATCGTTTGTGCATGTGCGCATGTGTTGGATAGGGGGGTGTCAGTGTCGGAGTGAGTGAGTGCATCTGTTTGTACGAGTTCAGCATGGGGAACGTTGGAATTTCCAGTGCGGCTCACCGGGAATATTTTAATATTAATATATTAATTTAATATCATGTATACTGCACATCCATCTGGTGGACATGAAGCAGGCGTTTCCAAGTATGTCTCAAAATCAGCTGTAAAGAGTTAACTCCTTTAAACTCACTGACATGCCAGTGTTCCAGTCATTATGAACTCATGCTGTACAATCAATTTCAATTTAGTATATTTTGGTATTAACACTGCTTTCCAGGGAGTCTTTGGATATATATATATATTAAAGTATTGTCAGTTAAAACACAACAATTACATTCTTGTAGACTAGATTGTTCCCATACAGGCCAACTGGTTCCAGATAGTGGCACCATGATCCTGAACGCAGCATTCTTAGCTTAGCCAAACATTGTTCAAAGTTTCCTAAAGGCACTAAATGTGTCAGGTTGAATTCTAGCACAAGAAATACATGATGTTTCTGTTTGAGGGAAAAGTGCAGCTTCACTGAAGAGTTGGAAGCTAATACAAAGGATACTGTACTGGATACTGTCAGACAGTGTGGAATAAAATGATATTAACAATCCTGATGCTACTTAAGGGGAAACTGTATAAGTTTAAGAAGTGACATTGTTTGCACACTGCATATTCAGTAGTAATGTCGATATAGTTTTGGTCTTTGATTCATGTCTTTAATGAAACTTTAATCGGATGAGGTCTTGAAATGCAGTCAATAGCTTCCACTGCTACAATCTGTGTTACATTCTGCCTTGGACTTCTTTGTTTAAAATTCTCTATCTTCTGTTTGGCTCCTCTGCATTGACACATCACTCCATGTACTCCATCTCATATTGTCTTTTCGCTCACTCCTCCCTTGTCACTCCCTCCATCTCTTTTTGTGAATTATACATTAAAGCCAGTTGCAATGGATAAATTCCAAACATTGAGTGCCAGCAAATATGCGTCACACAAGCCTCTGGCCTCAGTCTCTCTTTCTCTGTGTCTTTCTGTCTGTCTCTCCTACACACACACGTTCGTTCATTTCTGCCTCTGTCATACTTGCGGTGTGGATCCCATTTCAGCAATCTCACTTTCATCTCCCTGCCATTTTCGTTTTCTTTCATTTGTTACCCATTTTTTGTTTCAACCCCAGCAGTATTTTCATTCGGCTCCATCCTCAACCACAGTGTCCCACTCTTGTCTCATCTCTTTCTCTGCTGACTGTATTCTCCCATCTGTCCTCCTCCTCCACTCCAGTTATCTCTAAAAGTCATCTCCTCCCACCTCCCGGTGTCCCAGTGGGGGGAGACAGAGAGAGATAGACAGAAAGAGAGAGGGAAAATAAGATGGGGGCAGGAGAGATCAGGATTTGATTGGGCTGGAGAAACCCCCTGGTGTCAAAAATTCACCTGCAAAAGCTCCCTGCTTCCCCCGCTTTTCTCATCTGTATTCATACTCTCTCCTCGTGTTCTCTCCTCTCCTCCTGCATCATGTCTCCTCACCTCTCTCCCTCGCCTCCTCTTTCTCTCCATCTCCCTCCTTCCCTGCCTACCCCCCTCTGTCCTTCGGTGTCTCTTATCATCCTGCATTGCTCCACCTGCACTGTGGTGCAGCACTGACAATCAGAACTCTGCACACATACACACGCGCACGGAGGCACACAAGCACACACGCTTACAGACTCACACACACACACACACACACACACAGGGAGACACACGCCCACCACTTCCGGCAGCCCCCCTCCCTCTCTCACACTTCTCCACTGCAGACACAAAACATTCTACAACCTCTGGTGTGCCAGTGTTTCATCAAGAGACACTGCCAGCACTACATCAAAACAGTATTCTGCACTCACACACAATGTGGCTTATTGTTTATACAACTAAAAATAACTGCAATAACAAAATGAAAAACAGAGAGTGAGTTAATGACTGGAATAAGAGGATAATAATCATCATCAGCATGTCATATTAATTTAACTTTAAAAGAAATTTTTACAAACATGCTAAAAGACAACAATAATAAAATAAGACAGTCCCATGAAAGTAAAACTGTAACAAATTAATAAATGGTCTATGAAAATGTGTATTTGAGTATATTAGCTTTATTCTTGCTGCTTGCATTTTCTTTTTTTCTGTCTGCCTGATTTGTGATTTGGGCATGTACTGTAGCAACTAAGTTAGATAAAAGTAACTTCTATAACAATAAGAAGTAGCCTTATTTCTTCACACACATAAGTTTGTGTGGACATTCCTGATTATATGCCAAAGGAGAGCCAAGCACCTTGGATAAATAATTTAGTGACATAATCAAGGAAAGTGAACAAAAAAAGAGTGTGTGGGAGATTAATAGGAAGGACAAGAGACTCTGGCCCTTTAATTTGGTGTTGCTAGGGAAATGAAGCTGTTTACTCTAGTATCAGCCACACCGATGATGTCTGCAGGAACTCTCCACATACACCAACTCATATGTGCATACACGCACTACCCAGTCTTTCTGTGTGCCATTTTTTTCTGCAGTCCCACAATTCCCCTCCACACTTTGTCAGTGCACATTAAAGTCATAAGTGGCAGACAGGAGAGAAATGATGTGTCAAAGAGTAGATGTTGCAGTATATTAATATAAATTAGATGGGAAACAAAAGTAGATGGGGGGGAAAGTTTGTTGATGGGGCCAATCCAAAGGGTTGGACAATGGGCAGATAGGCTAAAAATGAGAATAAGTAATCAATCCTGACATCTAGTGGAAATTGTCTGGAATTGAGGGTGTGTTTATATGTAGGATATCTGTCTATTTCTTTGTATAATGTGCAGACCTTTTCAGCCCCCTTCCCCCCATGTAGGTCAAGGCCTACATAAGAATTACATCGCTACACATTTTAGAATGACACACATTTTGTAAAATAGTAACATAAAATGAAAAAATACAATTATATAATTATCAAACACCCTTTTATCAAGTAATATGTCTGCATAAGCAGAAGTAGGGAAAAGCTGTTGTGCCTATTTGTTAATCAGAGATCTATAATAATGAAGGGATTTTGATTTAAAAACGTTAAATTATATTGAATGCACTAGGCTGATACATAGGATACGAATAACTAGATCTTCACATAACACAAAACCAGGAATTACTACAAAAGACCATATAGTTGAATGACATAAAAGAAAATACACATTAAAAGGCACAATAAGTATACATACATGTATAAATATAAATAAAATAAAACTGCCTATGGAAATATTAGCCTAGATATATTAAGGGTTAACATGAGAATTTTATGTGTATCAAGGCAGAAATAATAAATTAATAATATTAAAACATTCGTGGTTCTTCATTTGGCTTAAAAAGTGAATTTAGTAGTAGTAATATAGTAATAAAAAGATCTGATAAACCGTGAGCAGAGACTAAATTGTGAGGGGACCATAGGAAGTCGGTTTGCAGGTATGCGAAGGCTGCTTTCGCTTAAACGTCAGCTGGTGAACATGTTTGATCCCGCTTGGCCACCATACTTGTTGTGTTTGTTTTCAAGTATATCAAGCAAAGATGGCGAACGAGCTGGACCGAGTGAGAATCTCAGCTGCGGAACTCCGAGCTCAAACTTCGAATTCAATCAATATTTCTGACTGTCAGAAAGGCGAGAGGAATCGAACTGGATACATGGAAGGTATACATTCGTGAAAAAGTCGATATATTCAAGCGAAGAAAGTTGAAACAAAAGCTGAAAGTTAGTCTACGGAGTTGCTAAGTTTGTAACAAGCTAATGTTGTTAGCTAGTGTTAGCTAGCTGTTCTGCCTGACCATTATTTGGTCCCGCGCGGTCAGTTTTGAACGCCCCTTTCAACCACAGTTACACCAGATAATTTATGGCACAAATGAACCCCGTTAGTAATTGTCTTCGTACCGTTTCTTATATTTACTCCCTATATTTAAGTAACGTTAATGTCACATTTGTAGAAGAAATGTGTCCTCAGTATTTGAATGTAACGTTAAGGTTAACGTTTGACCTTATTAAACGTTAGTTAACGTTAGAGAATTAGCTAACGTCTACTAAACTATCAGCCAACAGTTACATTTTCTGTAGAAGAGACCGAAAGGTTTATGTGATTACTGAATATAACAATTAGTCAGTAACGTGTGTTTCTCATATTGTGGGACGTGTTGCAGGTTAAGTTAGCACGCTGTGAATATGTAACTTTCCCATTCGTAATTACTTTAGTGTTTAGTGGGTAGCATTAGTTGGTGAAAATGCACACGTGTAAAATGTTGAATCTCCAGTGACTTGGTTACGAGCAGGCAGAACTTCAGCTGTTGTGTCTTTAGAGGATATGGCTGGTGTGAGACACTATTTGTGTTATTATCAACAAATCCCATAAAAAGAGCGTGATGTAGCTTATCCCTCCAGTTGTCCAAAACCTGGCACATCAATGAGACACTACATTGACTGGGTGACATGTTTCTTTACTATGATGAACAGGAGGACTGTAATTTATTTTTAGTCAATCTAACATACACCATTTGGCTGCCATCAGTACTTACTAGAGTAAATGGTCCCCAGCAGTTTTTACTCCTATTTAAGTATCGTTTGCTAAAAACTACAGTTCACATCTGATTAAGTAAATTACTGAGCCCTTTTTAGAAATTAAACTATGCATTTGAAACCTATTCTAAATATTTAGGTCTTTAGTGGGAATGAATGGGCTTGGAGCTAAGCACAAAACAGAATATACTAATCACATTCTTTTATACCTGTAGTCCATCTGCTGTGATGATTGATGACTGATTTTGTCTTTCAGCATCTTAATTTCTTCTGTCTGTGTGTTTTTATTTCTGCAGAAGAACATGAGCATCACGTACACAAGCAGCAAAGGAGGCGGGAAGGAAAGCGTCCGGATCAGCAGCGCTTCCAGACGGTAGCTGGACATGTACGCCGTCCCCATGACAGTGAGGAAGGAGAAAGTGGTCAAGGTTATCCCATGGCCGCTGATTCACATAAGCATGATCAGCCATCACAGAGTGAGACAAAGGGTGTCTCTGAAAAAGTTTTAGAGAGACATGGGTGCACAGACGGTTGGACGATTACCGACAAAAGGGACTTAGACGGGATGAAAGGTGACTGCAGTAACACTCCGAACTGTAGAAAGAGCAGCCACTTACGTGCTAAAACGGAAGCAAGTCAAGCAAAAGGCTTTGTTGAAAATGACAGAGAACACCAGGAACCGTCTGGAGCTGCTAAGCCGACAAGGAAAGCCCGCAAACCAGACAGAGAATTTTATCAACCTGGGAGCCGGAGGAACATTCAGGGAAAGGACTGTGGAGTTGGAAGAGAGCAGGATAAGCCTCCCCCTAAGAAGCATGAACAGAAAACTGAATCTGAATCCCAGTTAAGTACAGGGGGAAAAGAGGGGAACAAAAAAGCATATACACAGAAGCAAGGTGGGAAAGATAAAGAAGTAAAAGGTATACAGGAAAATTTAAAACTGTCTAAATCTGGTGAGCCAGACAGAAAGCAACAAAGCCGCGAGGTGGAAAATCCTCCATTACTCTCTGATGCTTCGGTGGAGAAAATTACTTGCAAAGTAGAAAAGCTCAGTGTGAAAGAAAAGAGTAAATTGGGATGTGAAGGCCAAGATGTTGAAGAGTTAAGTTGCAAGAGAGGGGAAACGACTGAAAGGAGAGGCCAAGGGGGAGGAACAAAAGAGGAGGAAGAAAAGGTACAGAAGAAGAGGGAAAAGGGAAATCGCAGAAGAAGAGGTGGGGAGAAGGAAAAAGAGAGGAATCCAGATTCCAGAAGAGGAGGTGATGAAGTCGGTGGTGGAGGAAAGAGTGACCGGGGGAAAGCTGAGAAGGGTAGAGATAGGAGAGCTGCAGAATCAGATAGGGATAACAAACCAGTTAAGACAGGAGAGACACACCAAAGCAAAGGAAGAGAGAATCGTGCAGAAAGCAGAAAAGGTGACAACAATAACAACCGGTCCAGAGATACTGAGAAAGATGCCAACACACAAAGAAATGGAGAGAGGGCTATTGAAAGAAGCGATAGAAACAAATACAATGCAAACACCGGTGTCACAACACCGACCTCAAAACGCTATTCCAAATCAGATATTCGGCGCTCAAGGAATCGGACTTACAGCAGTAGCTCAGCCAGCAGTGTGACCAGCCTGGATGGTCCTGGACTAAGAATGGATATGGAGAGTACCAAGTGGTCCCGCTTGGAGCCTAGGCACAATAACAAAGGGGGGATTGCTAATAGTGGAGAAGGACGAAGGAGTCATTTACAAAGCTGGACAACCAATGGGGAATCATCAACAGAATCACTGGAAGGGAGTGAGATGAGTGACATAGCAGAAGATAGAGGTAGGAGAAGAAGAGGTGGGGAGGAAGAGCTCAGTACAGAGAGGCAGAGGGAAGAAAGGAACAGATCAAAGGGAAACAAGGGTGGAGGTCGGGGAATCCTAAAGGTTTCTCTAGAACAGTCAGGTATCTTGTCACCTAGTGGGGTTGCACAATATCACAAGCAAGGCTTGGTTCCTCGTGGCAGAGGTGGAGGTATTTTGGTGCTTCCCGCCCGTACAGAGATCTCCAATTCACCTGAGGTTGGGCAAAGGCTTCTTTTTGGTGGAATTAGGGGAGGAGCAGCTTGCAGGAGTAGAGGGGGCAGAGGAGGAGGAATGAGACGACTCTGGGATCCAAATAACCCAGACCAGAAACCTGCTCTTACCAGCACCCAATCCTCACAGCATTCATCTCTCCAACAGCCTATATATCTTCAGACGGGGACTGGGTATGGACAACTTCACTTTCTGGACACAGATGATGAGATAGCAGGCAGTCCTCCAGTCCCGCAGGGTGAGCACTTTCGATCCAAGCAGGCTGCTGCCATGGCCTACTACAAATTCCAAAACTCTGACAACCCCTACAGTTACCCCATGTCCACCAGCAACCCTCATAATCCTGGCACCACCACAAGCCAGCGCTATCCATATCCCTATCATATGGGGCCCTACCAAATGGGTCCTCCTAATGGAATATACCCCAGCCCTGGTGTGGGTCAGTTCTGTGGGAATTACCGGGGAGCAGGTTATTCCCAGCCAGGTGCAGGCGGTTTGACATATGAAGAGGTGGAGCAACAAGCTAGAGGGGAGCTGGGGAGGTTGCTGAGGGCTGCAGATGCACAGGAGCTCCAGCTCAGTAACCTGCTGTCGAGGGATAGAGTGAGTGCTGATGGACTGGATCGCATGGCCCAGCTCAGGTAAGGATTTGGGGAGGGAAAGATGGAAGTGTTATGTCTTACTCTTTTTTTTTTTTGTCAAACTACTTGTTGGGCTGTTGGTTTCCCTTGGGACTATATTTACTTATTCATAATAACAGAAGTGAGCCATGTGGCATATTGAAAAAGTACTATCCTGTTTATGCCCTTGTGTTTTCTAGAGCTGACCTTTTGGGGCTGTATGAGCAGGTCATCCTGACAGACATCGAGTTCTCAGACTCTCAGAGCGCAGATCAGGCTTTGTGGAAGAACGTCTTTTACCAGGTCATTGAGCGCTTCCGGCAGTTACTCAAAGACCCCACCTACGACAACGCACCTCATATCAGAAACATGCTGCTCACGCTACTTGACGAGGTAAGGAATGTGTGGGAACAGGGCACAGCTCCACCAAAAATAGGTTATTGCATTGGCAATGCGTGTCAAGCATCGGAGATCTGTGTGCCCGATTCATATTGCTTGTGGATACATCAAGACATATGCCTAGTAACAGTGTCTTTAGGCAGTCTGTTGGATATGCAGTTGTGACCTTGCTTAGTATTTGGGTAAGCACTGGGATAAATAAACCCAAAGCATTTATATGTTGCCTATAAATCTTGGAAATATTTGTGTCTAAAACCATTTTAAAACTTTTATTTCTTGTAGTGGTAACATAATAAATTCTGAATTCTTATTACTCACTCACTCACTCAATTAATAGTAAAGCCTGTAAAGTTTGTATGTGTGCAGGCATACATTAAAGATGACTACTGAGAAAAAAATCAGTCTTTTTTTCACCGTAACTTCACTTGTCTGTTGTGGTCATTGTGTTTTACAGGGAACAGTATTCTTTGATGCGCTGCTTCAGAAGCTGCAGGCAGTGTACCAGTTCAAGTTAGAGGATTACATGGATGGCATGGCTATCAGGGCTCGGCCATTACGAAAAACGGTACAGCAATACTCCCTTTAGTCTGTTTGTGTGTGCAATTTTAATGTGTTCAAATATTCATCAAATAATAAATCTTACAGATAATTGGAAATATATATACGATATATATCCTTGCATTAAGCAATAAAAATGCAACTTGAAGCTTTGATATAGTGGCAGACCACTTCTGTTTAGAGATGAAACCGTATGAAAATTTCATATCACGATTATAGTGACCAAAATTATCACGGTTATCAGTATTATCACGGTATTGTAAAAATGTCCCAAAAAATATTAAAATGTACTGATGCACACACTGAAACCATTTCAACAAGTTTTATATTGAAAACTACAAATACAATTGCCATTTTGTTTGCATAAAAAATAAAATAACAGCAAATACCTTTTGTAAACAAATGAAAATTATGCGTGCATTATCAAGATTTTATATTTTATAGGTAATAAGATGACCCCGTGAACAATTACATGAAAACAAATAACTCTTTAGAAGGCAGTGATAGTAACTGCAATGAGCACAAAAACTGACATAAATACAGAGGAGTCTGTAGCGTTTCTAGATATGCTGGTTGGTTGACTAAACAGCATAATGTGTTATGTGCAGTGGACGAATAGACTCTGCCGACACACGACCCACACAGCAACAGAACAACGTGTAGTGTTTTTACAAGAGCAGCTAACACTGAGAACTTCAGTTTACACGCTGTTAGCAAGTCAGAGAGACAAACTAAAGCTAAAAGTTAACTCACCCTGTGTTCACTATAAGGTTATTTTCTTCAATCAAGTTTCCCTCAGCACTCTCAAAAAAACTAAAATACAACCGGACTTCAGAGTGACTGAAAAATCTCTGCAGTGTTGTCTTCCGCCCTGTTGTCATTGACCCAAACAAACCGATGTTGCATTCTGCGCATGTGCGCCTGCTTCTGGGAGACACTGGACAGTGTTTGCCGTGAGATTATAACAGCACGGTTAACTGTACCCAGTTATCATGGTAATTAAAATTAAAACGGTAATAATAACCATCGGGAATTTTACCATGGTTTACCATTAAACCGGTAATCGTTTCATCCCTACTTCTGTTTAAATGTTAAATTTAAGGAGCCTGTCAATTATCAGATTACCATGTTACTAGCAATATACTATCAATGTTTAACCAAGGATTTCTTTCAGGGGTGGGTGGTAGACACTACTAATGTCGCGTAGCGGGCGTGTTACAGGTACTAGGGGTGGAACTCTCCGGGCACCTCACGATTCGATTTCGATTCAGAGGGCTGCGATGCAATTATTAAACAATTATCGATAAATTTATTTCTATGCAGGATCTCTGGATAATTACTAAGCATTTAATTTGTGCATTAAAATAATAATAAAAAAAACATCTCCTAATTAGTTTAAAAGGGCTAATTTGCATCCTTAATTTACATCATTAACCTCAGCTACATGGTCACCACCTTCATTTCTTTAACAACCAGTTGTCAGATAAATATTATAAAAATAATTATCAGGTTGTACAGTATGTACACAGGACAGAGCTGTAAACCAGTTTAGTCTAAGCTTTTACCTGATGTTCTCAACCCAAGTAGGTAAGTTACTACTAATGGCATACAACTGTGCTAATTAATATGACTTTGTTACTAATTTAACTAATGTTATAAACGGCCAAAAACTTGCTGTACAGGGGAGATGTTAGCTAGTGCTAACAGCCTTCACTTTTCCACCAGTTGAGGAAACTACTGACTTTTATTAACGGACACAAAGTGACCTACACTGCACAATTACTGCCAGGCTGAAACATACTGCTAATATTTTTCATCGCAAACTTTCACCGTCTCCCTCTCTCTCATTCGCTCGGCCTCACTCTTAGGATAAATAGAGATCTGCCAAGCGTTGAGTGTCACCATGCCCGCACACTGTAATTTGCATTTGCAAAAATTCTTTAAGAAATATCACTTATTGATTCAATATTAATGAATTTTAAGTATCATGCAACATGGAAATACTCAGTTGTATGTGCAGTTATTTATGGGGACAATTCACATTAAATGTATTGCAACAGTAGGATATTAAAATACTATTATACTATTTAATAGGGACAATTCACAATGAATGCATTGCTGCAACACCTGTATTGTGAATTGTCCAATATCAAACATTACTTGAAAGCCTCCACATGCTGCTGAACACAGTTGGTGTGGTTTGGAGGCTACTCTCACTACTCTCAGGGCATCGCTCCTCCTTGTTTACAAAGCCTGACCGGACTTAGCTATTAATTCTTTCTAACAGAATATCTCCAGTGGTAGGGGAAACACTGACTGCAGTTGCTTACTACTTGTTAACTGGGTTTAGAATTATGTCCTAACTCAACTTTTTATGTAGTGAATTGTTAAAAATGTTTCTGTCTTTTTTTAGGTAAAGTATGCACTTATCAGTGCTCAGCGCTGTATGATTTGTCAGGGAGATATAGCACGTTACCGGGAACAAGCCAGTGACTCGGCCAACTACGGCAAGGCTCGCAGGTAGGCTTAGCGTTCTCTGGGTATCGTATAATGTCTTTCATACTTCCAAGAGCACGTGTATTGGCATTAAACACTTTTTTTCAAGAACAACTAGACGTGGGATGATTTTTACACCTGTTTAATTTCTCACAGACAACTGTGTTTCATTTTGTCCTGATTATTTATGAGAACTGCTTAACAATCATACTAGGTTTCGAGCAGCTTGTAATTTGAAATACTTAATCTTCCACAAAGTTTCTCTGATAGTATCTCAGGACTACATATTTCTGCCTTTTTCTTAGCTGGTACCTGAAAGCCCAGCAGATTGCCCCCAAAAATGGACGACCATATAACCAGCTGGCCCTGCTGGCAGTCTATACAGTAAGTCATATGTTGTTTAGGTAGGGATGGAAGGTTGGAGTTGGATATTCAGCTGAAAAAGGTCTGTGCCAGTATAAATAGATAATTTGCATTAAGTTACTGGATTTTGACTCTCTTGGCACTGGCACTGGCATGTCAAGGAGATGAAAAATGCAACTGTATTTTGAGTAATGGTGCGTTTGCACACACATAGTTGCGTTCTTTTGTAGATATGTCCCTCCTCTTACTCTCTTCCCGACTCTCACACTTACAGAAGCGGAAGTTGGATGCTGTGTATTATTACATGCGCAGCTTGGCAGCTTCCAACCCCATCCTGACTGCAAAGGAAAGCCTGATGAGTCTGTTTGAGGAAGCCAAGCGTAAGGTGAGACACACACTTCGCTCATTCACCTGATGTCAGATGATTGACGTTTTTATGATGATAAATGATTGGCTAAAATGAGTACACTGCCTTGGCTTCTGGAACTTTGGAAATGAACCGTCATTGTTTGTTAGCAGTAATTTTAGAGGATGTTGATTGTATTACTATGGCAATGTTGATTCATACCTGCACAAGATACAATAACCTATTTTATCATATAGATATTAACATGTATTATATAAAACAATTATAATGACTTGGGTATATTAGTGTGTTAATTCAATAATTAGCTTATTAGAAGTAATTACCATATTATCATAACTGGTCAAGTTTCCTATAATCTGGTGATAATGCTGAGACTTTACAGACTCTGTTCTTGAAGGCAGAGCAGCTTGAGCGAAGGAGGAGACAGGAGCATGAGGGAGGCTCCAGGGGTCCAGCAGTAAGAGGAAGAGGAAGAGGGGAAGATGGAGCACGTGTGGAGATTTGGATTCGCCCCAGCGGACAAGCAGCAAACTCATCCTCACAGAGAGGAGGCAGTGAATCCAGCAGAGACTCTGAACAGGATGGAGAGCTGGGCAGTCTCAGCGCTAGTGATGTAAGATCCTATTCATTCTTTTGCTGTCTCTCATACACACACGCACATCGAGTCCTGTGCGTCATAAGCCTTTACATGTCTCCACTCAAAGATGATGGTCTGTGTGCGCATATTTTTTACCAGGTATTTTTGATGTTAGTTCTAGAGAGATTTTTTATTCATTTCAAAACACTAAGAGACACTTGTGCCTGCAGACGTCTCCCACACGGATTTATAGAGTTTTATTTCCCCTCTCTTTTTTGTAATCTAACTTATATTATCCTTTTTGCTCTTGTTTTTCCTCTCATTCAGTATGTCCTCTGTCATCATTTCATTTTTATTTTTATATTTCCTGCACCTTCATTTCTGTTTCCTAATGTTTTTAAGGCTGTTCTGTGTTCAAAGATGTTTCTAACCCCTTCATTCATCTGTTGTTATTTGGCAGTTTTTCAGGTTATCATTTTTGCTTGAATGATTCATCAGTGGAACGGTTGTATTCTCAAGTATGTTACAGAGTAGTTGGGCATCCATCCATCCATTTGTCTGCCGTGTATTCTGTCAGTTGTCACAGTGACATTTGGGTGAACAGGATGCATTATATATATTTTCCTGGTAATCATCTGTCAGCAGCTTCTAAGTGATGTTGATGCAGATAGAGATCTGAGAGCAGAAAGCTGGCAGATGTCCTAGGTCCTTCCGGGAATGTCTTCCCAGGTGTGTGCGTCTAGTACCCCACCCATGGGAGGTACTCAGGTCAAACATGCATCCAACCATATCAGCCGGTTTGGTTTCTGTGCTAGAGTTATAGTTTAAGATGTGGTTGCTGTGATCTGATTCATGATTGAACACTGAATAATGTGTTACTCTCAGGAGGGTTTTTTTTCTAGTGAAAGATCACAGTTTTTCACACCGCTGTCTGTCCTTCCTGATTACTGTTTGACTTTATTTCTTATGCTGTGTGCTTTAAAAATGGTACCAGTTTTTTAACATACTGTATCTCAGTCCCAATGATTTTACTAATAGTCACTTTAAATATCCTATTACAATGTGATAAGCAGCTTTGTGCCATTTCCATTTTACTTTCTTTACTTTGGTCTCTCTCCAAAGTACTCTTGTCAACTATTTGTCAGTGTATCCTGTTGGAAGAGGGATCTGTATGTGTATCTTCTTTGTTCTGTACGGCCACAGTAGCCTTTCAGTCTATTTCCTTCCACCGCTATTGTTCAAATTCCCGGGTGCATTGAAATGGTGACATCAGCTCCTATCCTCTCCTTGTGCTTTATCACTGGATGAAGACATGTGTTTTCTTGTCATGTGCTGTGCTGAAGGGTTTATAGCTAAGTGAAACGGGTGCCCAAACAGAGTTTTTCCCGGATTTATTTGAGACAAAGTTGCCAAGCTCTATGGCACATATACATATATTTATGGCACTATCAACCGATAATGTTCCGTTTGTAACTTCAATCACAATATTTTAGAAATGTGTCTAAATATGAAATATGTAGCCTGTATTTTAAGAAGTCAGAAACTATCTGTAGTGTTATAAAGAACACTGTAAATGAATTTATTAGCTTTTGTTAATGTTCAAGTCCAGTGTCTAGTGCGCTTTATTATGAGGAGTGAATTATGACTATACCTTCTTACTGTAACTTAAAAATACATGCCTTTTTTGCTATCTATTTAAAAATATAAATATTTAAAAAACATTGTATAGCCACCTTCTCATTGTCTAAAATCGAATGGATTAAATGGGGATGTAATCCTTCTTTCCTTCATGTCCTTCCCATCCTTCACTTTTACATTTTAAGATGGTAAAAGACATAAATTAATCGACATAGATCAATTCATCAAACATGCTGTTGTTGGTGATGCTTCATTTAAAAGGAATCTTACCAGTGACCCTACCCTTCCAGAGATTAGTAATACTTTCCTTTTGTTCTTTCGACCTTGTTTTTTCTTCAGCTAAATAAGAGGTTCATCTTGAGTTTCCTGCATGCACATGGAAAGCTCTTCACTAAAGTGGGGTGAGTGATGTCTCATGTATTCCAGCTCATAAATTCATCATCTAAAAAATTTATTTTTGAGGGTGCTTTTGTGTCTGTTTTTTTGTGTTGATGTTATCAATGTGTGTGTCTTGTCTACACAGCATGGAATCCTTCCCAGGAGTGGCTAGCCGTGTGTTGCAGGAGTTCAGGACGCTGCTCCAGCATGGCCCTTCCTTACTGGGCAGCACGCACTTGCTGCAGATCATTACCATCGACATGTTCACCATTCACAATGCTCACAACCGAGGTAATACTGCACCACACCATATTAACATCAAACAACAAATATTGCTTTAAAGCTACATACATTGTGTTTATCAGCAAAATCCATAAAAATCCATATCCTTTGAAAAACTTTTTTTATTATTAGGCAGGTGATTAACATGGATTTTATTTAAGTTGTTGTGTAAACTGTGATTCAGTTTATTGCAGAATTGATAATTGCTCTTTGACACATGTTTAATCTCATCTTCTAACATGTAAGTTCTTTATTATGCAATTGAGCATGTAGTTCTTTTCCCAACATGACTACAATTAGAAAATTAACATGCATGCTGGGGCTGCGCACAATTGGTAATATTGATACAAAGAAATGCTTGTCTCTATTTGTCAGGTGAAGAAGGAGAAGTGCGGCACGTTTTACAAGAGCAAAGCACTGCCCTGGGTATCGGCATGTTTGCACTGCTGGTGCAGCGCTGCACAGAGCTGCTCAGGGACACTCCTGCAGGTACACACTCAGCAAGTATTTGAAGAATTTATTAAAGATAAATTTCTGGAAAAATCTTAAGATATTTTGTTATGAGTAGGGGTGTGACGAGACGAGACACTGTATTGGGTTGACGAGATCGAGACATGAAGAGATTTTTAGACTATTATTAAGAAATCTTCAATTATGTGAAATCCATTTTCTGCATTCTGATAATTATTTCTGCACCAATTTATGGTGGAAATGTTTTTATTAATGTAAAGAGAAACAAAGTGTATGTGAAAATTCAACATATAAAGATATAATAGAATATAATACTTTTAGATGTGTTTTCTCCTGTTCAACTTTTCTCATTAAATATCATGTCCTGCTGAGTCAGGACACATGCAGGCATGATTTAGCCTCCTCTTTTGTTCCTTTGTTTGGGAAAGTAACCTCATGTAACCTAAATGTGCACGTGCCACCTTTTCACCTCAATGAGAAATTTATTAACTTTAGTAAAAATAATTATAGTTATAAACTCCTGGGCTTTAATAGCTCCTGTGTTTCAGCACATTTTCTGCTCATATTCAAAACTTTCTGGACATTAAAAACCACATATCTGTGTTCTCTGACATGTTAAGGAAAAAAAAGATGTAATATCACAAGACTAACGTTATCATTTATTGAGAATTCACAATATTTTTTAAGTCTTCCTGCCCTATACTCTGCTGTGCATTATGTTATTGCTCTGCTGGCACCGAAATAAAAAGTCTTGGCTGAAGCCGAAACCGAATATAATGAAAAATGTTCCCAAATACCGAACAAGGTTTTTCACATTTCTTTTCCATTTATTTAGCCTTTTATTACCATTGCACTTACTCAGTGAATAAATTACATTTACTCAGTATTCAGTCGACGTTATCAGTTATACATTTGTTTTTCACTGCGTGAGAAAATGTTGATTTCGTGAGTTTCACGAGACATCTTTTACCTGACGAGAATTCTCCTCACATTTTAATCTCACAAGATCTCATGGCACGAAATCTTGTCACTCCCCTAGTTATGAATAAAATAATTTTAAAAATAGCCATTACAATTTCTGTATGCAAAGGGGAGCGTAACTTCAGTTGAACTTGACATCTTGGATTATAAACTTATCCTTCTTTATTTAGAGAGCTGTGATAACAAACTGTGAATTTTATGCCAGACTAAAAAAAATCCTTTGTTAGAATTGTTAGCTTGTTTAGTATGAAGTGTGGTGTTTTAAAAATGTCTCATTTGTTTTCAGAACCAGTCCCCGTGGCAGATGGAGAGGAGAGGGGTAAAGGGGAGGAGCTGGAGGGTATGGTGAGGGTCTCTGCCTTCCCACTGGACCTTAGAGAACTACTGCCAAGCATCAAGGTCTGGTCTGACTGGATGTTAGGTCATCCCGAACTGTGGAACCCACCACCATGCAATATAGAGTGAGTACTTGAAACCTGCAGTAACAGATCATTTTGGCCACTTGTGGGCAGTGGAAACAAGTTGAGAACACAACATTGGCATATCATCACTTTTTAAGTTGATATGGTAAACTTGTTGTCAAACAGTTGCTTATTTACACATCCAGCAGTTATGGAGCAAAATAGCATTCATTTTGAACCGTGTGTGACCACCTGGAAACGGTTAGTCCAGTATTCACTCTCTTGTAACTCCAGTGGGAAATATCTAGCTATTTTTAACTGATAAATGCTTCTTCAGTTCTGACTAGTAGGGAATAGTTGAGTTTCCCCACTAGTCAGTCAGAACTGAAGAAATGTTTTGGATGAGGGACAAAACGTCTTCTAGGATATGCAACCAAGTCCAGTTGCCCTTGACTTTAACCTCCTTTGGATAACTATGACCTGGATGACTAAGAACCTTCACATAAGCTTCACTATGCTAACTGTGTCTGTCTGCTCTTTGGTGCTCAGCAGGTAGTGTGCAGTGGGTTTTTAACTGCAAACAACTGCCTGCTCTAGCTGAAAGTAAGGCTGCAACTAGTGATTATTTTAGTAGTCGACTAATCTGTTGATTATATTTTTGATTAGTCAACAATTATTTTTGTACTATACCTTTTGTATCAATACGAGGAAAAAATAAGAAGATGAAACAGGGTAGGCTACTGCTTTAATACGCTGATTTGCTATTGCACTTAACGTGTTTGCTAACACAACTGAAATAGCATTCTTTTAGCCAGCACCATCCATGAGACCTTGTTTTCCAACAGGTAAACTAACAAACATTATGACACTAACATTATAGCCAGTTGGCTAAAGCCCAAAATGGTTGCTAAAACTTACCCATCCGGAGAAGCTCCAGGGTGCTTGCGTTTAAGATGCCAATGCCGTAGTGTTGCTGTGAAATGTCAACTCTGCTTTACAATGTTTGCACTGAACTTAATTTGCTGGTTTGTTTTCGGTGAAATGCTCCCATACTGCTTAAAGCTTCGGTCTCTTTCTCTGTGGCTCCATCATTCATAGTTCTCATTCTTCATGAGTAGCCTTACAGTAATGCCATCATGGCAGAAAATGGAAGCGATACTGCTCCCAGCACTTCCTGTAGTGCATTGCAGTTACAAATGAACAACCAGAAAAGCGCTAAGATTGCTGTCTCCCCATCTCTGGAACGATGCGTCGACATTAAAATTCCACGTTGACGAATTTTTATAATCGACATAATCGTTGAAGCCCAGCTGAAAGCAACACAATGAGCAGTGAGAGTTAACCAGCACAGTAAAGTTGCAGGCTGGACAGCTAAACAATGAACTGAGACTCTATAAAGCTTCAGAAAGTAGTTCTTTATTATATTCATCTCTCACCATCACTTGTGGCTTTTCCTCTCTATCAAGTTGCTGCCCTGATGTCTGGCAGTGCCTTGCAGACCTGTGTAATATGCTGGCACGCGTGGACCATGAGGAAGTGCCGCTGTACAAAGCTGACACTGAAGAAAGCGAGGGAGATGAGGAGTTGACTGTGCTGCAGTTGAAGGAGGACAAGCTTCTTGCTGGCTTTGTACCACTGCTGGCTGCACCACAGGAGCCCTGTTACACAGACAGGCACACTGACATGGTGAGTGGAAAGTAAAGGTGTATTTCATTATACACTGCTCAAAAAAATAAAGGGAACACTTAAACAACACAATGTAACTCCAAGTCAATCACACTCCTGTGAAATCAAACTGTCCACTTAGGAAGCAACACTGATTGACAATCAATTTCACATACTGTTGTGCAAATTGAATCGACAACAGGTGGAAATTATAGGCAATTAGCAAGACACCCCCAATAAAGGAGTGGTTCTGCAGGTGGTGACCACAGACCACTTCTCAGTTCCTATGCTTCCTGGCTGATGTTTTGATCACTTTTGAATGCTGCCGGTGCTTTCACTCTAGTGGTAGCATGAGACGGAGTCTACAACCCACACAAGTAGCTCAGGTAGTGCAGCTCATCCAGGATGGCACATCAATGCGAGCTGTGGCAAGAAGGTTTGCTGTTTCTGTCAGCGTAGTGTCCAGAGCATTGAGGCGCTACCAGGAGACAGGCCAGTACATCAGGAGACGTGGAGGAGGCCGTAGGAGGGCTACAACCCAGCAGCCGGACCGCTACCTCCGCCTTTGTGCAAGGAGGAGCAGGAGGAGCAGGCCACAAATGTGCATGTGTCTGCTCAAACGGTCAGAAACAGACTCCATGAGGGTGGTACGAGGGCCCGATGTTCACAGGTGGGGGTTGTGTTTACAGCCCAACACCGTGCAGGACGTTTGGCATTTGCCAGAGAACACCAAGATTGGCAAATTCGCCACTGGCGCCCTGTGCTCTTCACAGATGAAAGCAGGTTCACGCTGAGCACATGTGACAGACGTGACAGAGTCTGGAGACGCCGTGGAGAACGTTATGCTGCCCGCAACATCCTCCAGCATGACCGGTTTGGCGGTGGGTCAGTAATGGTGTGGGGTGGCATTTCTTTGGGGGGGCCGCACAGCCCTCCATGTGCTCGCCAGAGGTAGCCTGACTGCCATTAGGTACCGAGATGAGTTCCTCAGACCCCTTGTGAGACCATATGCTGGTGCGGTTGGCCCTGGGTTCCTCCTAATGCAAGACAATGCCAGACCTCATGTGGCTGGAGTGTGTCAGCAGTTCCTGCAAGAGGAAGGCATTGATGCTATGGACTGGCCCCCCCGTTCTCCAGACCTGAATCCAATTGAGCACATATGGGACATCATGTCTCGCTCCATCCACCAACGCCACGTTGCACCACAGACTGTCCGGGAGTTGGCGGATGCTTTAGTCCAGGTCTGGGAGGAGATCCCTCAGGAGACCATCCGCCACCTCATCAGGAGCATGCCCAGGCATTGTAGGGAGGTCAAACAGGCACGTGGAGGCCACACACACTACTGAGCCTCATTTTGTTTTAAGGACATTACATCAAAGTTGGATCGGCCTGTAGTGTGGTTTTCCACTTTGATTTTGAGTGTGACTCCAAATCCAGACCTCTGTGGGTTGATAAATTTGATTTCCATTGATGATTTTTGTGTGATTTTGTTGTCAGCACATTCAACTATGTAAAGAAATGAATATTTAATGAGATTATTTCATTCATTCAGATCTAGAATGTGTTATTTAGGTGTTCCCTTTATTTGAGCAGTGTATTTTAACATTGCAGCCCTGGTACATACATCCACTCCTGTAGAATTACTGAATGTTCTACTGATTATTCTTCTGTCACCTGGATTTTACATGCAACCCTAATCACCCTCTCATGCACATATACCTTCATCCTCTTTCCTCAGGCAATAGCAGCAGATTGTAAGAGAGTGACAGTGCTGAAGTACTTTCTGGAGGCTTTGTGTGGACAGGAAGAGCCTCTGTTGGCCTTCAAGGGAGGCAAATACATCTCTGTGGCAACTTCTCCTCCACCTAGCTGCTCAATGGATACAAGGAGCAGGCAGGATTCTCTAACAGAGAAAGAGGTGAATGTCTTTCTCTTACTTTCCCTCTAATAACCTCTTGTCTTCACTTATCCCACTCTGTTCTTTTCATCTCTGAATGCATTCCTTTCTTTCAAACTATGAGCCACACAAAATTATGGAAATGTTAAAATTACATTTGTATTGCAGTTCAACTGAGGCTGTCAATAGAAGTAGAAGCCAAATTGCTAAAAAATTGGTCTTATCCTTGTCTGTGTATGTATGGCAGGCTGATGATGTCATAGTCGAGGCAGAGTCCTCTCTCTCCGCATCAGAAGAGGAGGAGGATCCCGAGGAGGCGGGAGAGAGTGAGAATGACATCAGACAGCTGAAGGCGCGCCGCCACGCCCTCACCAACAAACTGGCACAGCAGCAAAAGCGAAGGGATAAAATACAGGTAAAACAGGCATATACATGCATAACAATAAATATATTGAAATTGGGAATTACATTTAGGTTGGCATATATGTCTGTACATCTGACACCTAGTTTTATATATATATAAAATCATTCATTGTCTGTTCAAATGAAAGTCACTTTGGATAAAAGCATCTGCTAAATGAGTAAAAGTAAAATTGCATTAAGAAAAAGTTACACTCAGATCCTGCATTGTGTGAAGGCAAAAGCATTCCAGGTGATGCGGAAATAATTGGTTTTATTTCTGGTCATGCCTGTGTCTAATAGTACAGTAAAGGCCTTTTCTGGCACAACTGGAAAACGGCACCACTGCATTCTGAAAGCCATTATTTCCACTGACTGGCAGAGTGCACTGTGCCCAGCCGTGAGCTCAGGTCAAAGCGTGTTGTGTCTGAAAGGGCCTTAATTGAAAAGGGCAGGTGTCTGCAGTTATACCATGTTGTGGCAGAGTTGAATTTCACATCAAATTTCATGTGTGTGTTGCAGGCGGTGCTGCAGACAGGTGGGCAGTTGGAGCTGGAAGTGAGGCCTCTCTTTTTGGTTCCAGATACCAATGGATTCATTGATCACTTGGGAGGGCTGAAGAAACTCCTTCAGTGTGGGACATACATAATAGTTGTGCCACTCATCGGTAAGACAAGAAACAAAGTTAAAGGATGACCACGCTCTGTAGTAAGAGGGATGAAGGAGCATTTAATTGTGGTGTTGTGACATGTTTAAAATTATTAGAATACCCCATGTGTCTGATTTTTAGCGTTTAAAAGGAAATACCCATGGTGTGATGTGTGTTCTGTTTCTCAGTGATTACAGAGTTAGACGGCTTGGCTAAAGGCCAGGACAACTTTGGTGGCGGAGTGGGGTCAGGAGGGCGCGGCACCGGCAGTCGTGGCAACTATAATGTTACTGCGGCCCATGTGCGGGCCGTGCAGGAGAAGGCCCGGTTGGCAGTGGCTTTCCTAGAAAAAGGATTCGAAGCCAGGGAACCGTACCTCAGAGCACTGACAAGCAGAGGAAATCAGCTAGAGTCTATTGCCTTCCGCAGTGAAGACACCTCTGGACAGCAGGTGAGAGCCCAAATATTTCTTTGGTTTCAGCAATGAAATAAGGATGTTTCATTTTGCTGAGAAGCAGCTTTTGATGAAACATGACCACTTATATCAAATCTTTGTACTGTTTTTCATTGACTTGGTTTTCTATTCTTCTTCAGGGTAACAATGATGATGTGATTCTGTCCTGCTGTCTCCACTACTGCAAAGACAAGGCAAAAGATTTCATGCCCGATCAGAGAAGTATGTAATATTGACCGTCATTAATTGTCATTGTCAGTGTTCATATTTCCTCACACGTGCAAACACTTTGCATAATTTGATGTGAATAAAGTCTTATTTACTACTCATTGGCTCTTCCCCAACACACAGATGGGACAGTGAAGCTCCAGAGGGAGGTGGTACTCCTTACAGATGACCGTAACCTGCGCGTCAAAGCTTTGACCCGCAACGTCCCAGTCCGAGACATCCCTTCTTTCCTCAGCTGGGCCAAAGTGGGCTGAACCAGACTAAGCTGGAATCAAAGGAACCCAACTGCTGAAGCCTGCTTGCCACTCAGCCAGGAGAGGAGACACACTTAAGCAGAGGAAGAAGAGGAGGAGAAAACAGGGGCGAGGAAATGATTAAGAAAGCAAAGCACCACTTCATATGAATTACAAGCAAATGTAGTGAGAGCAGGGTGGTTTCAGTGAGCTTTTTCCCCCTTGTGATGGGGTGTGTGTGTGTGTGTGTGTGTGTGTGTGTGTGGGTGTTAAGATCAGCGAGCTTCCCCAGAAAGAGACAGGGAGACATGAAAAGTCTCAGGAAGGCTGGACTGGAAGGGAGTAAGGAGGTACAAATGGAGCAATTTGATTTGTAAGTTGTCTGGTCCAGCCTTGAGCCTCTGCGCCTAGTCAGTGAGTGTGTACTCTGCAAGCAGTATTCAAATATGGAGCTAATTGTAGAATGAGGCAGAGCGAGGGAGAGTGTTTATGGTCATTTAATTGATTAAAGACAGCAGTAATGAAGGCCATAACTGGCACTTCCACACTGCTCTGAGGGCCCAGTCATATAGACTGCTTTGGCCTCTGCAGTAAAGCAGAAAGAAAGGTAGGTGGAGAGAGGCACAGCTGGAGGGTCATTGTGACTACATTAAAAAGTGGCTAATTATAGTAAGGGTTAATTAAGACCCCTCATCCAACCTCAGTACCTCCAAGGAATCGCGGAAGTGATCGATGCCTGTTTGGTAACTTGGGTTGTTCTTCCAGCTTGATGCTGAGATTAAGTTTTGTTATTGAAGGAAAATGTCGTCAACAACAACAACAACATTGGTTTATTATTTATTTTCCTAGTTTTAACGCAACTTTTTGAGCTCATACCAGTAAAAAGTTTCCTTTCCTTACAGAACATTTCTCCATTTTGTAGACTGATCACTCTTAAAGTTTTCCCCAAAACAGTGTGAACAATAATCTTTTGAATCCATTATTTATCAGATCTGGTGGCAAATGTATTTGTGAATTACTAATTTCTGTTCATGAGAAGCATAAAAAAATCTGAGATTTATTATATTAAGACTACTTAATTGGTTTGTGGTGATGGATTTCACCTCCAGAAATTGATGTTGAATTTTATGGGATTTTGATTGAAATTCTACCAATCTGTCACTTAAAAAATGAAACTAAAATTTGCAAACACACTTACACCCAGGTCTGCTTCAGACAACCACAATGTTAGGATATGGTTTTTTCCTTAACAGTGACTTTGCATATACCTTGTTATTGAGTACCTTTGCTGACTATTTCATTTTATTTTCTATTCACACTCATATCAGTCTTTTTGTGCTTTTCAGTTAATACCACCACAGCAGTTTACACTTTCATAAAATGTTTGTTTGAAATATTTAATATCTGTTTTCCTCTTCAGTGTGACTTTGTCTATTTTTTTCAAGGTCGCATATCCCCTTTTTTTTAATTGAAAAAATATACATGAAGTATAACAATTACATAAATGAAAATATAGCCTATAAAATTTCCATTGAATTTGAGCTTTTGACTGTCAACATTTAACAAAAAGGTGGTATTTGTGTTTTTGTTGCTCTACGTTGCTTTTGGAGACTATGTTTCTGTGTGTGTTTCAGCCAGTAGCTGGATGCTCAAAATAGATGTAATGTATACCTATGTCCTCTGTTATGTTACATGATACATAATTAATTCACTCATCACAGTTTGGGTATATGGATTTAAAGTAATATGGTGTGTAGATGTGGCTTACTTCCTATTTGTCTTGTACTTTTTCAGCTAGGCTCGTACAACGTCCACCAGTAGTTGATATTTCTGTATTTGTGTGAAACGTCTGACAGGTTTATGCATTTTTTCCAGCCCCTCTGTTCTGGTGCTACTGTAGTGTTCAGTGCAGTCTACTGTGTTAAGTGTTTCAATTTCGGCGCAAATGTTGTAAATACATAATCACTTTAACTCAAATTCCCATTTCATCTTCCATCATTAAAATGTTTTGAAGGCAGTGTTCTTTACCTTATTAATGTGCAAATGAAGAATGATATTGTAAGAATAGGCCTTTTTCATAGCAGACATTTTGACTTGTCAAACAGTTAAGGCACAGGTGATACTAATAACATTAACTATACCTCTGTTATATTCAGGTGTTACAGTAACTTGTGACAGTGAGTCAGCATGCACAATACCAGGATCTGGAATCTGAAGTAGAAACGAACAGAGCCAGACCATCAAAACTTGCCATTTTCACTTAAAAAAACAAAAACAAAAAAAACTGGATATATAGTTTTTGTGTAAATTTAGATCACTAAATGAAAAATTGTGTTAAAACAATAATAATTAAACCCAGATAATCAAAATTATTACAAGAAACAACATGCATCTATAAATTAACAAATGATCTGCTGAAAGTTATATCTAAGTCACTGACATACCAACACCTTCACATGTGGTTCCCTCTTTATATACAGTCTATGGTGTGCCCTCGTGGTAGCTGAAGATGGCACAGCGATGAAACCAAGGAGCTAGTAAAGAGTTTTTGGGTGTAGGACTTCAATAGAGGGAATGTCTTCATAAATTTATGACATGGACAAACGGAAATATATAGGTCAACTAAACTAGTTTAAAGGTTTAATGACTTCCTGATATTCTTTTCTCAGAGCTGATACATTGTCGGTGCACTCCTACCAACGGCTTAAGACCCGTGCTTAGAGGCTTCTTACCACTCATTGTTACAAGAAATACACTTCTATAACAAGCAGGAGTGGAACAATATGCTCCTTCAGCATGTTAACAACTGCAGACAAGCACAACCATTACAAATGTGTTATTCTAGTTTGAATACACATCTATGGTTATACTCAAGGGGATTAATTTATCGACATTATATATACACACATAAATGTGTGTGTTACAGGGACGGAAAGTTCAACAGCCTATCCATCCATATCATTTGCTTCAGTATACTTCTGTGCCTGGATACAGACCACACAGGCAGGACCTGATTCCCATCATCATGACAACAGGGCTACCAAACAACCAATCAAAGCCCTCTGAGCCTCGTTCTGCAAGCTGATTGGTCTCTCAGCCTGCAGCCTGTTGTGGAATGCCCATCTTTAACCTCTCTGCTGCCATGCACATTGCATACGTGCTTTATTTTCTAGATTGAGATTACAGCCACATAATTTAATCCTATGAGATTTGGTGTCACGTTTCTACTGATGCGATAAGATGTCTTTTTCATGCCAGAGCAACAACATCTTAATGAAATGTATTTCTGTGAATGTAGAAATAACAGAGGCTTCAGCTACACAAATGGCCACTTTTATGCTTCCCTGATGTAAACATAACGTGACGTAAAAAGTGACACTGTCAGAAATGGAAACGTCAATGCACTGGTGTCAATTTGCCAAGCTCTTTGGGGACAGAGTGCAGAGGTTTTGAGATCCATTGAAAGAACAGGGAAGCTCACCTGGCATCTGTAGTTGTTCATTTTACTGTTAAACCGTATTCATATTATATAACCATGTAATACCTAGTCATATCACTCCATTTCATGGACACATGCTTTCATAGGTTTCACCTTACAGGTCCATCGGATGACTTAATCATAGTTTTATAGTTATATTTTAGTACACAATTAGACTATTGTTTAGTCTGCACAATATCTGTTTACCAGAATAAATGATGGACTTTTAATGTAAAACACCATCTGTCATCATTTTAGAAACAAGGTCTGATGCGCAGTGGGGTCCTTGGTTGGGCCATCTTTCCTGAGATGATCTGTTATTGTTCTAGGATATATAAAACAGTTTTTTTTAACATTGTCTGTGCATTAACAACAAGCTTTTTATAGTAGAGGCCACATTAACACTGAAACAGTTAATCAGGTTAGAAGCTCAGTGACTGAAAGTGCATGAGACCAAATATACATACACGGGGAAGAAATGTCCAGTACTTGGTTATCGCCCCTGCATTCATATGAAGTAGGATGTTGTGTTGACAGTCATGTAACGTTAAATGGCTTTCTCCACGCAGACCACACACCTACACTTACAGTTGTTGGATGGCACAGCAGTATCAAACTCTGGGAGGGGGCAACATATACTCTGTAGGGGTAACATTACTGCTGGACAGCATCAACAAGACTCTTCAAAACCGCCACACAGGTTCACTTAAAGCAGACTGTAAGTTACCACTCCGACTCTGTGATTTCGATTTATTTGCTCCCTGATTCCTTCACGATGACGAAGGGAGGTGATTCTCCTCGCCGCCATTTTTAGGGAACTGCCTATCGATGAGAGGAGAAACTTTGCTAGCTACTGCCTAATAGCTAGCTAGTTGGCCAGTGCTGCCTGTCTGTACGTTATGACAGTTAACGCTTGACAGTCGTTAGCCAGGTCAGCTTGCCTCACGTTGATGTAAATTACTCCTGCAGCCGGGGCCAGTGTACCTGACAAAAACAACGGTTATTCCTATGAACAATTTAGCTCGACTTAAGTCAGCGTGACAGTAACGTTAGATATTGGTAAGGCAATTGTGCGGCTAGATTAGCGAGTTAGCTTGGCTAACTTATTAGCTAGCGAATTCACACTTTGATTTCCCTGGACTGCATTGCCTCGTCTGTGATTTGGCGTTGGCCACTCACTCTGCCGTGTTCAGGGTGACTGGATTAATCAGCCGTTTATAACGTTACCGCACTCAACCTTTGTGGATTAATTTTGACCAGGTGAGTTGGTCGCTAACTTTAGCTTTCTACTAACTAACAATGTGTAACGTATATATGCTAGATTTGTTCTCCAGCGCTACATGCTGCAGTGGAGCTTGATTTGAACATTGGTTAGCTCACGAGTTAGCCACCTAGATAGGTAGCTATTCGCCAGCTAACCAAAAGTTGCTGTCACAAACTTGGTCTGTCGCATCGACAGATTTTAGTCTGCTTTACTGGGCAACTTCAGTGATCCCTTGTTAGCACAGGGGCGTTTGTTTTGAATCCCAATGTAGCACATCAGCAAACAATGTAAATGTACATAGATCAGTGCTAGCAAGCTAAATTGTGAGTGGTTTGGTTTGTTGTAAATAATGGTAACGAATTGCTTTACCTAAGAAGCATTAACGTTAGCTAGCTGCATTAGCTTGCTAATCCGCTTTATGCATCTATGGTTGCAAGCAGTGCCACTCCCTCGTTTTTGTTTTTGTCCACTGTGGCTGTAACTCCCGTTAAGTGAAACTCGGTTTTGAATGTGTCTGTTTTGGAAGTTTGCTCATCTGTAAGGGACATCATGAGTCACATAACGTTACTGTCTGAATCGCTAGCGGTGTGTGACTGTAGGTGACATTGGTCAAAGCTCCTTCCATGTCTCTCGCACGTAAGTTATACTGCATGTCCCGGTATTGTGTTTACAAGCAGCATGAGCCAGGGGAGTCTAACAAATCATTGTGATTGTCATTGTGTAAGTGACAAGCAGAGCTCGCATCCATCTGCCGCCGATGCCTTGTTTTTGTGCACTGACGTGAGTCGCATTCCTCCGTTTTCTGTGTTGATATTGCGTAACACTGGCGATCACTCAGCAAGCTGCTCTTCTGCTTATCTGCGACTTCGCCGCTTAACCTCTGCACGACACACAGATTTGACATAACACTTTGAATATGCTCAAATCACGCATAACGTCAGTGGTTGTGACAGTGAAAGTTTACCATTCGCCTAACCAAGACGTTGCGCTCTGTTGGATCTGTCAAAGCTGATGTCCAGGGTTTGATGTCTGAAATACCCAAACACCCACGCATGCTTTATGTTTTGTGTGCTGTCTATTGTTACTGGCTTTGTCTGTCAAATAAGCACTGCAGTAGGAGCAGCCAACCTATCTTTGTTGGTGTCTTAAGGCTGTCCATGCTAGGCAGGTACCACTTGTCCTCTGACTCTGTTATCACAGATTTCAGCTAGGCTTGTTGTTCCCTGCTTTCCTATGTTCTCTGTAACCTGTGCTGATCTGCACACCTGTCATTTAGTCACTGATGTATCTGCACGCTTGTCAGAACAGCAGTGCTTTCACAGGCTGGTACTGCTCCCCTTCTTTACTTTCAAAGACTTTGCTGCTGGCCGCTGGTGAGAGGTACGCAGCTGTTATTGACAATGAACATCTCAAGGCATGAGAAGCCTTTGCAAAGTTGTGTTGTCTTGTGTGTCAGTGTTTGTATCAGGGGGCTCTGAATATGGGCGCACTGCAAAATAGATTTAAGTGTCTCCCAGGAAAAATGTATTGGACACTGGAACAAAGCCTACCCTGCTTTATAAAGTCTGGATCTAAGTCAGTCACAGTAAGCCACTGCAGAACTAGTACTGGTCCCACAGTATGAGCCACTGCAGTACTGCCACCATAATGTCATTTTTAAATATGTAATCTACATATGAATGACATAGTATGAGCCTTATTTAGCTTATTGATTGTAATGCTACAGCGATTTTATTCTGCTGCTGAACAGTTGGAAACCAATTGTGGATGAGTCAGACTGAGAGCCACCACATCCACTGAGATGACTTTGTAAACTCGGGTGTTTTTGGATGCCTGTTGGTCTTGTTGTTAAAGGCGCCACAGGGAGATTGTCTTCTTTTTCCTTGAGTGTCTCTTGTTTAGAGGAAAGTTGGTGTGTTGTTGATGTTCATGACATTTACATTTATTCATTTAGCTGACGCTTTTATCTAAAAGCGACTTACAATTGCTATACACGTCAGAGGTCGCACGCCTCTGGAGCAACTAGGGGTGTCTTTCTCAGGGACACAATGGTGGATATCTCACAGTGAGAATTGAACCCTCCCACACCAAAGGCAAGCATCTTGTCTATGCACCATCACCACCCCCATTTATCCCTACAAGACGAGTGTAAATGGAGCTCTGTGAGTGAAAAGGGATGGGTCAAATCCTCTTAGTGTTTGCTCACTCCATTCCTCTCCTCTGTCATGTCATCATCTCTCTAGCACCACAAATCGGGATGTGTTGTTGTTGATATTGGGTAACTAGAGAGCTTTCACTTCCTCCACTCAGTGAAAGCCACAATCTGTAATCAGTCTGGGAAGCAGAAGCATGGACACCCCACCCTCCATCTTTGAGAAATGTAGTGTGTAATGCGGCGTTCAGACCAAACGCTGATTCTGCCGTACCTAAAAAAACAAACAAAAAAAACAAAACAAAACCCAACATGGTGTAAATTGTCCTGCCTTAACAGGTGCAACAAAAACTAGGAGAGTGCGGGGGATGTCAGTCAAGCACAGTATGCACAGGAGAGGCATAATCAGTCAAAATAGCTATAAAAACACCCACATATGTAGGTATACCATGGAAGTTTAGGGGTTCTAAGTAATGTAATCTGACAATCTGTTAAATGTGGTGGCTATAGAACTCTGTAATTTGACAGGAATGATAACCTTTCAAATATATCTCAAGATTGCGTTTAACCTAATATTATGATTGTATTGGAAATCATTATCGGCGTAATTGTAGCTAGCCAAAATAAGACCTGGGACAATCAGTGTTACATTGGACTCATGACATGACAGTAATTGAATGAGTGTGTACATTACATGTACTTGTTATGGATTTTAAACAGCACAAAATGTGCTGTACTACTAATTGATATTTTAGGCTGGGCTTTAATCAGTGTTTCATGAAATTCTTTTGTATCTTTCCCATCCTGTCCATGTTTTCTCCACATTTTAGCAGAATGCAGGATTACTCCTCTGTAGCTGACCCTGTGCAGCTAAGAGAATTTTGCTATCGGGATCAATGATGTATTTGATTATTTATTAGCCTCCTCCATTTCTTTCTCTCTCTCTCTCTCTCTCTCTCCCCCCCTCCCTCCGTCTTTGTGACACCCCTTGCTCCGCGGCTTTGAGTATTGGTTGCCTCTTCATTAGGTGTCTTGGTGATTTTACAGTGCAGAGGAAATCAATTCACATAATACAGTCAGAGAGAATCCATTTTCCCTATCGGTAAAGCCAAACAACTTTGGGTGCAGTTCTTGAACACGCTGTTCTTTGTGATACAGTGTGTGTGCATGTCTTGCAGTCCAGTCCATCTCCTCCAGTTTCAGTTTGTGTGTGTGTGTGTGTGTGTGTGTGTGTGTGTGTGAGAGATACAGATTTCTGATTGTGTATTTGCTTTTCTTTCTTCATACTATATTATCTAGTCTGTTAGAATGTAAAATATATATATATATATATATATATATATATATATAGTAGGATTTCCAATATCTTCCTCTCCATGTGTGTACCATTGACTCATCCAGTTTCAACAGAAAATCTAATTTAAGCTGGGGTAGTCGATGGTTATTTCAGAAGCATTTTTAGTTATATTTGTTGAAATTCTCTTTACATCCCGACAGCAATCAATAAATGAAATGCACGGACACAAAGATGTGACACCTCTTGCTACTCAGCGTTGTGAACTGATAGGAGATGTCAGATGACATTTACCTTCCGCAGATTCTTACCTGCTTGCACTCTGCCTGTGCACCCCCAATGCAGGAAAATGTGTTATGGGAAAGTGGCTTTGGGAGGGAGGCTTGAAGGGTTGGGGAGGTTATATTTTTTTTATTTTTTTGGTTTTTTTTTCCTCTTCGGTTTAATATTATCAATATCTAGCTGTCTCGTCCTGGCTCTCCAGTGTTGCTTTCCCCAGCTTTAAGGAACCAAGATGCTCTAACATACAGTTTCCTTGTTCCTAAGGAAGTGTGGCCATCTTTTTGGGCTGGACACACCCAGGACTAAAGGTCCACAGGGCACGCTTTCCAGTCCACCAAGCCACCAATGGATTGTTTATACTGGTGTGACTTAATCCAACCTAAAAAAATGTAAATATTCATAATTACTATTGGTTTAAAAAACAGTGAAGATTGGCCAACAATGTCTAAAAAATCACACAGTAGAAACAAGAATAATCAATGAATGAAGGTGTGAGGGCCGAATCATTGTAAATAAAGTAATCAACCATGGTTCTTTTTTTGTTGTTGTTGTTGTTTTTTGTGATGCAGTGGTTGCTGGGTGCAGAGCCATTACAGGGGCAACACATGACCGGGGGGGGGGGAAACAGAGTCAAAGTAGAGTTGGACAAATCTTTTTCAAACACGGGTGTAAATAATGTTATTATTTATTGCTGAAATTGCTGGAAGTGAGCCATTGTTTATGTTCGTTCCACCTGTGCATTTCTTGCTATGACAGGTCAAGAAAAAGGTCTATGAAGATTACACTATTTGGGAACAATAAAGAAACAAGAGCACTTTGATGCTCATGAGGCTACCAAGATTTGGGTTAGCAAGATTTATTAAGAAAACAAAACGGTGTGTGCGGTATAAGATGGAAGACTTTTGACAGTCAAAGAAAAACAGGTTGTTTTTGTCAAGATAACACATTGAATCCAAATGATGCTTATCTTGATCTCAAGATACTTTTGTGTGCAGAGTTAAACCGGAAATGCAAAACATTCTTTAAAAGAAACCCACACTGTCAGCATACTGTTATTTCACTGAAATTAAATGTGGGTCCTTTTTGTTGCCAGTTTCCCCCTGTATTATTGATCACTAAACTGTCTCCACACTGGAAAAGCCCCCTCCTCACAGCTGTCTTAGAAGCACAGATGTCCAACAATACACGGAACATTTTTGCATCAGAAAAGCATTACTATTAGAACAATAGAAAATAGTCCAGTTTTTGGGAAATAAAATTCTTATGGATCGAGGACCAGAATGTCTTAATTAAGAGTAATTAATTATACCATTGTCATAAGGAGGATAGCAGTTATCGCTACACACCTTTTATCTGTTAAATGTAATTGCACTTAAGCGTCACATTTTAATTGATTTATGATGATTCTGTGTATGACTGTCTTAATACTGCCTACAGTAGAAAAATGATACCTGTTTGCAATGTAGCTTGTGATTTTATGTTCTCCTGTTGTGGCCACGAGTGAAATCGGTGTGCACTGAATCAAGCAAAGTGTTCATGGGGAAGTACAATCACATGTTGTGGGAAAAATGTTTCTAGTTCTTAAAAAAAGACAAGACAGCTTAGACAGCAGAGTGTTAATAACATTGTTTTGTTGTTGCTGCTTTTTTCAGTATGCCACGCTTATTTGGTGGGTGAGAGGGGGTGAGGCAGTCAGTATTGTCAATGCTAGGAAATTAATCACTTGGGAGTGCAGCAGTGATTTTACTTTGTCAACAGAGCTTCTAAGCCTTTCTGCTTTTCACCAAAAATCTAACAAAACATCAGCTCATTTTACAATTAGGCTACTATCCTCTCTCTCTTACACATAGACACAGGGGTCTGTCTGTTAATATACTACTGTCAAATATCTTTTAATATTGTATCTTAAATCTCATCTGCAGGGTTTAGGATGGAAAAGGTAGCACATTTGTGTAGTAGTACTGTGTAGATCAAAGTCTGTTGCTGCTGAGAAATATCAATTGGCTTGTCGTGTTTCTCTCGTGTATTCCCGACACTGGAGCACAGTTCACTGCAACACAAACAGTTTGATTGTTTATATGTGTGATTTTTGCACACAGTACATTTTTGTGTAGTTTCACTTTTTCTTTTTTTCAAATGTTCTCAAAGATGTTCAGTGTATTTGTAGCCTACTAACTGTGGAGGGAAAGCCATGCAAACCAGCACTCCTTGCTTCTCCTTTTGATTTTCTATAAATCCGACATATTCACAGTACATACTTAAGTGCATTGGCATTGCTAGAAAATGAATAAATGAAAATCATTTCGCCCATCGTCATTTCAGGTGTAGCACCCCTAAACCTGAATATTCAGCGTTTTATGCACAGTTGCATTAACATGTTCAGCTTCCTGAATTTAAATGAATAATAAACTTTTTGATTTATAGAGCTTCTTTCAGCCTTTAACAGTCAAAGTGTTGGTGGCGTTGGGACACATTTAGCAGCCAAGCAATATATATTACAATGTTTGTCTATAGTGCTGCAAGCAGAATGACAGGATTAGACAAAATGTGAATGTTTCGTGTTACTAAAGTTTCTTCCCAGCAGCAGTTTTTAGCTTCTCTCCACGAAGATATCTATCCTTAAGGGCTGTGTGTCTTGCTATAAGAATTTCACTCTTGTTTTCTTCTGTCAGCTGGATTCAGCAGGACAAACCTTGTGACTTGGTTTTGGTACAGCAGGTTGTGCTGACAACTCTAGCTGGCTAGGGTTAGCGGTGCTGCCAACTCAAAGTCAAACCAAAAGGGTAAAAATAGCAGTTTTCCCACTGAGTGTTTCTGTAATGATATATGTGTGGTGTTTTGGTATGCAGGGGGTTGTTGCCAGTTTTGGATTGGCTCAAGACAAGACAAGGGGTTGAGGTTGAAAAGTTGGAGGGATTCTTTAAGGCTCCCCCCTGCTCCATTTTCTAAATCAGCAGTATGTTTTATAAAAGACTGAAAACTTATCTGTTTTCCGTATATTTCCACCCGCTATCTGTTATCACGGCAACAGGTGAGCCGCACGTTCGGTTTATTAATGATGCAGCCTATCAAACAACTGAAACCAACATCTGCACCCTGTGTGTTCACCGTTGCTTTACCTGGTCCGTGCGTAAAATATCCACCGCGACTTGTAACATAAGTTAATAGTCTACCAATATTTTTATACTGTGAAGTCTGTGCGAGAACACAAGGATACTGCTGCCCCCTGCGCGGGTGTGCGAGCCCATGCACCCGATGACATCATCAATCCCGATGTTTCATTGTAGACATCGCCCAACCCTAGTGGTCAATATTATAAACCCTGGAACAAAGTGCTGGGCAATAATTCAGTATTATCGTTTAGTGACTTTCAATCAGAATGTATATTCATTAGGGGTCATATCATTCATTAAATATATCTCAATATATTTAAAATCGCAATAAAATGGAATCGCAACATAAATATTGTGATAATATCGTATCGTGGGGCCTCTGGTGATTCCCACCCCCAATATTCATGTTTAAATTATTCAATTTAAATAAATATTAAAACAAAGTGTAATATTAAAAACGAATCAAATGTCCCTTAACCCCCAACTTGTCGTGGAGCTGCTCGGTAACAAACAGATCAGACTGGTTACACTGGGCAGCGTACATGCATGAATGTGCACAATCTGTATGTGATAAACAACAGATGAGTTTATATGTAAGGTAGGGATGGACAATAAAACAATAATGATAATTATTGTGATATAATTTTCCTCAATAACATTTTTAAATGTTTTATTTAATTAATTTGAATCACAAATAAATTGGCACTTAATTTTTCTATTATATTTATTTGGTTTGGGAAAAGGGACCGATAAAAGATTTTACTTAATTTTAATCATGCATATTTATTGAAATTTTTTTTTTTCATAATTGTTTTGAATGTTCTAGGCTGCCTTAGATCTGTGAAGTGATCCACTGTTTGACCGTAAAGAATAAAACCACAATAATCATCTGGTTTCTTCAACTTTCACTCAGCCTTTATACTTGAAAGAAATAATGATTTGCATTTATTGTGATAATTATCAATATCGAATGGTATGACATTTTTATTGTGATACCTAGTGCTGGGAAACAATTAAAAATTTTAATCACAATTAATCATTTTTATGCTCAAAATTGAATAATGAATTCTAAAGTAGTGTATTGCACACTTTTAATTTAATGTACTGCTATATACACAAGTGCAATAACATGGTTTGCAAACACTTTAAACAAATAAATAAAATTTTACCAGCGGTATTCCCTTTATACAGTAGCAATAAAATATTTCTTGAACCTCTCAACTTAAACATTAATGTAATCAAAAAAAATTTAATCGTTGCCCAGCACTACTAAATAGTTATCAGGACATCAACAGGAGGGAATTCGTATGGCAGAGCATCCCTGCAAAACTAGATGTAGGCCTATCAGGTAAGTTAAAATTATAGGCTACATAACTTTATGTTAAATAGGCTACAGCTGTGGAGCGCACAGAAGCCATCGCCATGGTTTACTATTCATAGAGTGGCTGCCGTTTACTCACAATGCGCTTGTCTTACTTCTCCCACACGCTGTATCCAACGTAGTTTGCCGAAGCCTCCCTCCGCTGCTTGTTTTGATTTGCAGACCCACCCCTCCTGTGACCCATGGTGACCCACGGACTGTATGTGTATTCAGAGCCAGTGAGCAACGGACTTTCAAAATAATAATAATAAAAACTGCGTTAACATGAGATAAAATAATTGTCAGTGTTAATAAATTAATGCATTAATGCGATAATAACGCGTTAACCTGCCCTGCCCTAGTGATAACTTTGTTGGCCATATCTAACTTAAGAAACGCTTAACATCAAGTCATAATTTCACATAAGTCAAATTCCAGTTTATGAAGCAGATAGATACTGTCTGAGACAAAGGGTAGAAGTATATTAACCTCGTCCTGGACCTGATATATCTCTTCCTGTTAAGGCAAAAGTGTTTATTCAGAGAATACAGTATGCTTTGGCCTGCAAGCTTAATTATGTAACTGTCAGTCACTTTTAGACGTTGAACATTAAAAGTCACAACCTGGAAATAATATCCGAAATAATCTTTTGTATCTTTAAAAAAGCTGATGTGACAAAAAAAGTACAAAACCCCCAATCAAAAGCCTTTAAACGAAACACTGACAACAAACAGCACATGTACTGTACATCAGAGCAGTGTCACAACAGTATGTAGGGCATGAAAGCTAACCCTGTCGGTTTCTTAGTTTTTGGTGTTTTCTGCTCTATATCCTAAGGAAAGACCTTTTTTAGAAGTTTGCAACACTTATTAAAGCCATGTGAACTTGCACCAATGATGAAATTATGACACACACAAACACAGTAGAATTTGCAAGATACAAAATACACAATATGCATATACATTCACTGAGCATTATGAGTATGTGGTACAAAACATGAGCACACAATTGTGATCTTACAGGCATGGTACTTGAATTAACTAGAGCAAAATTGATGCGTCCAGTTTAGAGTACACAGTAAGAATTTGACCCCAGGTCCTCTAATTGATCACCGATGCTGCTCACCCCTCATTACAGTTAGGCCACCTCCATAGCCAGTGGACATGAAATCAATCCTTGAGCTGGGATATTTGTGTTGCCCAGTCGTTCCAGTAGCTTACAGATGTACAATAACTGCTGAAGCAATCTGAACTGATGCACTGTTGATGACTCTGCAGTTAGTAGATTATATTCGGGTCAGCACTTGAAGATGTGATCAGCGGCTAAAATCACTGTGTTTTAAAGTTCTTACCCTGACCTTTCTGAAGAAACTGTGTGTGCGCTGTTTAGCCAGTGTTGTGTTGAATGCCACCAAGTGAGGCATGAGATGTATGGAGCCCTGCCCGTGTCTTTTTACCAATTGTTTCATATCCGTGGGATAGGGATACTTATCTGCCAGTCACAATTCGGGATGTTTGCTGGGCAGGTTTGTGTAATGAATAAGGGACATAAGATATTGTTACCAGACCTGGGTCACCCTTAAGTTAACATTTATAAAATCCCCTCATACACCATACAAAGTTAGTTCAGAAGTGATTTCATGAAAACTGGGAGCGTTATGTAGCCCAATACCTTTTTTGTGTGTGTGTGTGTGTGTGTGTGTGTGTTTTGGATATGGCTACGTTTTGTGCATGAACACATGAAATCACTGAAGTAAAAAATTACCGGCTGGCTCAGGTCCTGCCAATGCAGAGTTACTGTGGAGCATTGCAGCCTTTTTCCAAGCTACGTATCAAAGCATTTTATTTTTAGCTCCTTTTGTAATTTATATTTGGTGTGTTGCAGTTGAAATAAAGAGCAGACTTTGATAAAATGTGACTCTAATTGTCTATACTATAATAAAACATGATAGATTATTTTCATTGTCGATTTAATCTGTTGAGATTCTCAATTAATCGATTAGTTGTTTGGTCTGTAAAATGGTGGAAAATCCCAAAGTCCGAGATGACGTCCTCAAATGACTTGTTTTCTTCAACACAAAAAGATATTGTTTATTGTCATAGAGGAGCAAAGAAACCAGAAAATATTCACATTTTAGAAGCTTAAAAAATGACTCATTGATTATCAGAATAGTTGGTGATTAATTTAATAGCTGACAAATAATCGTTGCAGCTGTATTTAAGATTTGAATTTGTGTCGCAAGCTCAAAGCTGTGCTGAGATTTCCTCTTCTCTTTTCAAAGTCTGACCATGAATGTTTACTGGTATTTTCAAACTCACATCAGCTGAGCAGATAGACTCTTCCTCGTACCTTGATGGATCACGCTGTTTCATCTTGTCCTTGCTAACACCTCTGTCTTTCTCTTTGTCTTCGCCTCACCCCTTCTGTTCATCTAGGTGCCCATGTGCTGGTTCCTTAGGCCCATCCATTACTGCAGATGAATCTTCAGCTGCTTTGGCGTAGCTCAGCACCCAGATAGTCCCGTCCCCTTTGCGTGGGCGATAAGGGACTACATTAACCAGGATGCCCTCCTCTGTAAGGGCAGGCAGCCTGAAGGATCCGGAGGTGGCTGAGCTTTTCTTCAAAGAAGACCCGGAGAAGCTGTTCTCTGACCTTCGAGAGATTGGCCATGGCAGCTTTGGCGCTGTCTACTTTGTACGGCAACTACATCTTTAAACTAACTCATACAGAAGAGAAATACACTTAACAGAAATTATAGTTAATCAGAGATATGATATCAGTTTAACACAGGGAAACAGTAAGTTCAGAGTCAACTTTGTTCAGTATATAGATTCATTAGCTGCTTTATTCCTTTCTGTAAATAATACAGTAACTCAAGGCTTACGATGTGCCATAGTTTGTCGGACAATTATAAAAAGTGAAGCTATTTGATTCTCCATAAAGCACAGAAACAATTTGAACAGGGGTTTACCAGGGGTTTAATAGCGCCAAGGTACAGCAGTGATGTGATGTGATGTGACTCCCAGCTTTCTGATCTGACTTTTTGTTCTTGAATGCTGCACCAGCGTGGTTAAAAAGAGAGAATGAGAGAAAATGTACAGATAATTAAATGTACTGTATGTTATGGTTAAAATTTGCGCTGAAAATGTTCTGTTCCTCACATTTTGTGTTTTCCAGGCACGGGATGTGCGCACGAATGAGGTGGTGGCGATAAAAAAGATGTCCTACAGCGGCAAACAGTCTAATGAGGTGAGACAGGATTGATTATATTTGTGTAATAGTTCAGACCTTGACCATAAACATTTTCACACTACACAGGAAGGATTCTACTTTAAATCAGTCACTGTTAACTTCTTAAGCTTGTGCTCACGGTCATGTGACGTGACCTTGAGCACAAATAAATGGAAATGTGAAATATGGATTGCTTAATATTAGTTTGGCTTGTTTGATCAATGTAGAGAATAAAGAACCGGCCATGAAGTAGGCAATTTAGAGAACCGACTATGTTTACTCAGCAGCACTGCAGCAGACTGTGGTAAAAACACCACTTTTATTATGACACGCTCACATGTTTTTAAAGAAACATTTAATAAATGATTTGATTTATTTTGATTTGTATCAAACCATGGCTTCTGTGCACTTCAGTACGCCTCTTGGCGTTGTCGTTTCTGTGCCACATTCTAACAGTACAAGATCTTGATATCTTCATATGATGTTTGCAGCAAATCCTAAACGCAGATATCATCAATGATTATTATGTTACCAGTTATCTTTTATCAGCGAGTGAACTACTTTGCTAAATGTGAATCCCTCATGGTTCATCCCTCCACCCTTTGGTTATCTTCTAAGTATTTTCAGGTAGCCCAAAGCCAGATCACAAGCTGCAGGACTACAGTATTCATGTTGGTATCATTGTGATTCTGATATAAAATCACTGAACCTTACTGTCTCACCAAAGTCACTCCTGTAGAGCTGCACCTAACCATTATTTTTTTAATAGATTCAAATCAGAAAACTTTATTACAGGTTCAGCACCCAGATCTTACCCTCAAAAATACACTGTTTACAATGTTTTTGGATCAGTCCATTAATCCAATGACTAATTTATCGACTATGCCAAAGATTTTTCATTACTTGATTAATATAACAATTAATTTATCTAGAATTAATTTTTATATTATTAAATATCAAAAACATTAATTTTTAATATTTCAATCATCATCCTGAAAAAGAGACACAAAGCAAATTAGAATAATGATAATAGTAGCATATTTTAAAATCAGCCTTTCTTATATATCATGCTTGTGTAGGGACATATAATAAACAGGATATGTCGGGCTGTCTTGCTGCTGTCTTGACAGAGTGCCCGGGGATGCTTTTTCTTCAGATGTTCGTGCCACTTACAGTTTACAGAGCTACAGGGTACCACATTTTTTTGCCTCTGTCTAAAATACTCCCTAACTTTAGATGATCATACTCGTAGGTGAATTTTTTTAAACTGTAGCTTGTTCTCCGGGGGGATGCCCTGCTGAATTGCCCCAGCCCTACACTCCTGTGTGCTTCCTTTTCAGTGTTGTCGACCCAGATACAGTTCATTCTGTTCATGATTTCTGATTAGCTATAATCAAATTAATCTGTGAAGAGAACCACTTTACCCCAATTTGCACTGAAAGACAATCTTATGCAAATACAGATCTAGTCAATTCTAGTGCAGAAAGCCAACCAATGCATTGCCTGTTTTATTTTGAAAACCTTCTTTACACCCAACAGAAATGGCAAGACATTATAAAGGAGGTGAAGTTTCTTCAGAGGATCCGGCACCCTAACAGTATAGAATACAAAGGTTGTTACCTCCGTGAGCACACAGCATGGGTAAGTCACCTGTTTACATGCAATATATGAGGGCCTGTATGTCTATTCATTGTTATTCTTGACTTTATCGCTTGTTTCTAGCTGGTGATGGAGTACTGTCTTGGCTCAGCCTCTGATCTGCTGGAAGGTGAGCAGGTGTTCTGTGTAATTTTATTTTATTTTTTTGTATGTGTGTCACAGCATGGACAATGATGTGTCTAAATCAGCTGGTGTTGCTCTGTTTTCCCTCCTTCAGTTCATAAAAAACCTTTACAGGAAGTAGAGATTGCTGCCATTACACATGGTGCTCTGCAGGGGCTTGCCTACCTTCATTCCCACAATATGATCCACAGGTGAGTGAGTTTTACATTTTTACATGTATTATTTTTTTTTTTTTAAGAAGCTTCTGTAAACACTTTACACCTCTCATATTCCCCAGCTTTCAGTCACACATATGTGTTTCTCTCTCTCAGGGATGTGAAGGCAGGTAACATTCTGCTGACTGAGCCTGGGCTGGTCAAACTGGCAGACTTTGGCTCTGCCTCCATTGCCTCACCTGCCAACTCCTTTGTGGGAACGCCATATTGGTAAATGGGAAACTGAAAGAAAAGTACTTGTCTGTGTATTTGTTAAATGTGGTGCTGACTAAAATATTGACTCTGTGAGCAGTATCTAACAGAGTGTGTGCTTAAGAAAGCATTGATTCATGAAATGGGTTTGACTGTGAAAAGTATTTGCCTCTATTTGCATGTATAAATATATAAGTGAAAAGCTTCCTGCTGATTGAAATGATTTCGTGCTGTGATTTATGGGGATAATCTATGCTCAGGATTTAGACTTCACCTCAACATGATATACTCCTCTTACAGAAAATGGAAGAAGATATAGCTAGGGGTGTGGCGCTAGATTTTATTTAGGGCTGCACAATTAATTTAATCACAATCGCGATGTCGTCATGTGCAATTACATATCCGCAAAAGTATGCGAATTAATAAAACAGTAAAAGTGTGTGTGGCGCTCTGTTCTTTGTGAAGTCACTGACTTCTCATTATCTCTGCCTACACCGGGCTCTCCTCATGTGCCCCTAAAAACAGATAAGCCAACGTACAATGAGAGAAATTATTTATGAGCAGTTAAGATAACCCCCCCCCGGGTCACTCTGTGACTGAGACAGAGAGGCGTCGTCAGCAGCTGAAGACAGACAGAACAAAACTGGGAGAAGATAAAGAAGGTTTGAGTTTGGCTCACTGCCCAATTAACGTTAGCTGTATCGCTGCATTTAGTTGTTCAACATGTTCAACTTTTACCAGAGCCGACATGCTAGTCAGTCACTTTTCGTCAACTGACCAATCACAGCGGGACATTAAAAAAAGTTTGACGTGCTACAGCAAGTCATTAAATGTTGATTATTGACCAGTTCGTACTTAGCATTAAAAAATTAGCACAAATTAGAGACCAATGTGTAGAGCCTTTTGCTTGCACAAGAATTTAATGAATAAAAACAACCCACAGAAATGTAACTGCTGAAACTGGATTTAATATTCGTATAGTGGTAAAATAGTATACTACTATTATATGAAATTATATTATATAGTATATTATTTGTTATACCGTATACAATTCCTCCTCCAGGTTGTGGATAGAGACTCTGCATTAGACAGATGTATGTTGAGCCGGTGCCAGTGTCCCAATATGTGCTACTTCAAGCTGCCTTCTCTGTAGAGCAACACGCTCCCCATGTTCTGTTTTGTTATAAATATTGTTTAACTTTGTTCAAGTTGAGAAATACACATTTCAAAATGTCAGTGTTTCACACATTCTTTGATAATTAAGCAAGTAGACTCATAGTACCATTTGTTCCAAAATAATCAAATGGCAATATTGTTCACAATAATCGCAACATGACTTTTACTCCAAATCGTACAGCCCTAATTTTATTTTAGTATTTATTACGAGCGTCAACGCAATATGCGCAATCAATCACCATTTGTCTTGTAAAGTGATTGAACAGTGCAGTGCTGTGGTTGATGAGTTCACCTGCCATCTGTTTTGTCACTACATCTTTGCTATTTATGCCGCTGAGAAACTTAGATGAGTAATGAAAAACACCATTATTTAATTCCTAAGAATAAAGTGGCAGTGCCTTTTAGATTGGAGATTTGTAGTAAAACAAAGGTACTTTTTTTTTGTTTTTTTTTGTTTTTTTAAATTACTTTTAACCTCCTTTTTATTTGTCCACCCACTTTATCCTTCTCCACCACTTCATCCAGGATGGCCCCGGAGGTGATTCTAGCTATGGACGAGGGCCAGTATGATGGGAAGGTGGATATCTGGTCCTTAGGGATCACCTGTATAGAATTAGGTAGGTGACAGTATGTGTGTGTTGTCTATATTTAAATTACCTGCAGCAGAAACAACAGTTTTTCCTAAAAACGACTGTAAACTTAACGGTCACTGACAAAATGATTGACAGGTTGTTGAGTATAAGGACTACAGCAGTAACAACATCTACTTTAGAAATGTTGTCTAAAATTTGTTTGATGGATATGATTTAAGGTTCGGTTAAATCAGTTGTGTGTGAACTCGGCAGTAAAACAAATTTAAAACTTTAATCCATTGCTATTTTCTGTTCCAGCGGAGAGGAAGCCTCCCTTGTTTAACATGAATGCAATGAGTGCCTTATATCACATAGCACAGAATGAGAGCCCAACACTGCAATCAAGTGAATGGTGAGGAGCCACACGCACACACACGACATGGGGAAGCTTGTGCAGTAGCCAGTTGTTTAAAACCTAGAAAAAGCACTCTCTACAAGTGGGATACATCTATAGTATCTCACAAAAGTGAGTACACCCCTCACAATTTTGTAAATATTTGATTATATCTTTGCATGTGACAACACTGAAGAAATGACACTTTGCTACAAGGTAAAGTAGTGAGTGTACAGCTTATATAACAGAGTAAATTTGCTGTCCCCTCAAAATAACACATAACACAACCATTAATATGTAAACCGCTGGCAACAAAAGTGAGTACACCCTAAGTGAAAATGTCCAAATTGGGGCCAAGTGTCAATATTTTGTTTGACCACCATTAATTTCCAGGACTGCCTTAACCCTCTTGGGCATAGAATTCCCTAGAGCTTCACAGGTTGGCACTGGAGTCCTCTTCCACTCCTTCATGATGACATCACAAAGCTGGTGGATGTTAGAGACCCTGCGCTCCTCCACCTTCCGTTTGAGGATGCCCCACAGATGCTCAATAGGGTTCAGGTCTGGAGGCATGCTTGGCCAGTCCATCACCTTTACCCTCAGCTTCTTTAGCAAGGCAGTGGTCGTTTTGGAGGTTTACTTGGGGTCGTTATCATATTGGAATATTGCCCTGCGGCCCAGTCTCCGAAGGGAGGGGATCATTCTCTGCTTCAGTATGTCACAGTACATGTTGGCATTCATGGTTCCTCAATGAACTGTAGCTCCCCAGTGCCGGCAGCACTCATGCAGCCCCAGACTATGACACTCCACCACCATGCTTAAATGTAGGCAAGACACACTTGTCTTTGTACCACTCACCTGGTTGCCGCCACACACGGTTGACACCATCTGAACCAAATAAGTTTGTTTTGGTCTCATCAGACCACAAAACATGGTTCCAGTAATCCATGGCCTTAGTCTGCTTGTCTTCACCAAACTGTTTGCGGGCTTTCTTGTGCAACATCTTTAGAAGAAGCTTCCTTCTGGGACGACAGCCATGCAGACCAATTTGATGCAGTGTGCAGCGTATGGACACTTTTGTTGCCAGCAGTTTAGACATTAATGGCTGTGTGATATGAAAAGATATAATTAAATATTTACAAAAATGTGAGGGGTGTACTCACTTTTGTGAGATACTATATGTTGATTTCTGCATGTGGAAATACAAACATGGTCTGAAAGACTTTGCATCCAGAAGAATTGATAAGAATTTGTGTTATAAGGGGTCAAGGTCACTGTGACCTCACGCCAGTCCCATTCTTGTGAACGTGATATCTCAGGAACACTTTGAGGCAAATTCTTCAAATACAAACATCCATTTGAATGTTGGATGAACTGTTTAGAATTGTAAGTGCATGTGTACGTGTATAATTCTTCATTAATCAGTTCAACAATGTATGTTCACTGAAATCGTCATTATGATCATCATCATCATTATAGTGCCAAAAAATAAACTTTTTTTATTTAGTTCCTTCAAAGTTTTCACTACATGTATTATCAGTCTGGACAGACGTGGCTGTAAACTGCAACTTGGCTGGTTGGGGGAGGCATACAACTGCGGGGCGGTAATTCTAGTTTTGTGTGGCCATTATTGTAATTATGATGTACAGTATGTTTTGTAGCTAAAAGGATGATGCTTACTTTTTGTTAAATCAGTATAGGTGTATGTTTTTGTACTGAATCTCTATCTTGTCATCTTTGTTGCAGGACGGAATATTTTAGAAACTTTATCGATTCTTGCCTTCAGAAAATCCCCCAGGACAGACCACACTCTGACGACATGCTGGGTGTAAGTGCGCGCACATTCTGTACAGTACTACACAAAAACAGACAGCAGGCTCAGTGTGTTCAGATTGGAGATTGAAAAAGCCCCGTGGTGATAAATCTCTGTTGTTTGAGCTCTTTTCTGTCTCCCATAAGCTTCTATTTTAATTCACTAATCCTCTACTTCCGGATGCACGCACACACGCACACACACACACACACACACACACACACACACACACACACACACACACACACAACCAAAACATGTACAGAAACACACTTGGTTTTGTGGAAAGAACACAGATGCAATTACTGTAGAAATGTGACTTCTGCATCCATCATTAAGTAACTGAGCAGCTGTCACTTAGACCACTAATGGACTCACTACTGCTAATGGAAGCTGTCCTTGGGGTATGTGAGCACAGCACACACTGCCTTTCTTTTTTAAATGTTTAAAAGTTCCGAAACCGCACTTGTTCTTACACGAAATGAAAAGTTTAAACTTCTTCTTAATGTGATCATCTTCAGTTGGACTTCTGACCCCAGCGTTATCTTCTGTGTAGAGAATGAAAGTAACCTTTAAAAAAAAACCCTGTGTTTGTCAGCCTGTGTTTTATTCGCATATTTTTGTCGCTAATCTCAACAACCCAGTATATTCTAACTTTGGACAGGTTTGTACAGCGGTGTTCATGAGAGGGGGAGAGAAAGAGGGAGCCAGCTAGCGAGAGGAGGTGCTGCACGAATATATGCTCCTCAATACAACTCAATCAAATACGATTTTAAATACACTTGGTATAAAAAAACAAATTAATATTTTATATTTAACTAATATATTCATAACAGCCGCAAGGAGTGTGTTTTTTACAAAGCATATAGCCTAGGCCTAACGTTTCTTAACTCCACCGGCTGAAAAAAATAAATAAAGCAAGAAAATCCCGACTTTTGAACAGCTGTTTTTCTGCACATGTAGACTATTTATAAGAGCAGTATTCAGGATTTTTACAAAACGTTACATTAACGCCAATCTCACCCGACGAGTCCAGGCATCAGTGGCAGCAGCTGCCAAAGTTTCTTTATGTAAGTTTCACGTTGCTGCGCTGCTTCTGCAGATGCTTCCATAAATTAAATGTAGAATTGTTCGTGGTTGAAAGCTTTTTGCCGGTCACAGAAAGTTTACAATAGACGGCAATATTGTTTGCATCTTAGACTGTGACACAATAATGGCAGTAGCTACTTACAGCTGTGGAAAGAACGCCTCTCTCCTCGTTCTCCTTTCTTCCTTTAGTTTTTGGCTATCAGCTGACATGAACAACAAAGTCCAGTGCTGCTGAGCTGCCGCACAGTCGTGCATTCACATCAAGGATGTTACGTGCAGTAACGCAGCGTTACTTGGATTAGTTTTAGAAAAGTAACTGGTTACACTACTCTTTACTGGGAAAAGTAATAATATTACAGTAATGCGTTACTGCCCAACACTGAATAAGACCCATGTTGACAAAAAAGGAATTTTCGGTTTACAAACAAAGAATGAAGGATGTGTGCGCAGCAGGTCTGATGATAGCTTTTATAGCTGAAACTAGTTATTTTTCTTGTCTATTAATCGATTAGTTGTTTGGTCTATAAAATGTCAGAATGTCTTGTTTTGTTCACAACCCAAAGATATTCAGTTTACTGTCATAGAGGAGTAAAGAAACCAGAAAAAGTCAGATAATTTAGACTTTTTATTGTATATTACTCCAACAGATTAATCAAATATTAAAATAGTTGCCGATTAATTTAAAGGAGACCTATTATGCTTTTCCATATTTTATCACTAATCTACAATGTTACAATGTTGGAAGGTCATGTTAAACACGGTCAAAGCTTCAAATAATGAGGTAAAAGTTTTTAAAAGAAATCCCTGTGAGCCAAAACCTCAGATTTCCTCTTGTTCTGAACACTCTGTTTTGAACACCTTTTTCTACCAACGGCTCCATTCTATGACACGGAGATAGACGGAGCCGGTATTCCATATATGGTCATTTGCTCTGCACAGCTACGCAGGGGTAGAAGAAGTACTCAATTTTCATACCACATGAAACATGTTACTGAAGTAAAAGTCATCCAGTATAAACCTACTCTAGTAAAAGTAAGAAAGTACCTGGTTTTAAAAATACTTAGTAAGTAGTCAAATCAAAAATAAATGTACTACACATCAAAATCTATTGATCTTACAAAACGCAATCTATCATTTTAATTTCACTCAAGACAGGTTTGAATACAGCATTATAAGTTATAGTTAATCACAATAAGGAAAACTGAGTCGCAAGAGGACAAGTGGATATTTCCTATATGTGGGGAGGATAAGTCTGCGTTATTGCTCTGTTGGTGTGGTAGGGGATCCCCTTCAGACCGTTTGACAGACACAGAACCCCATTTGGGACTTTGGGTGAGATGTTAAGATGAGACGAGGAGGCGGAAACCAAAACTAACTCAAACACTATGAACTACAGTTCATAATCTCACCAAAAATCCACACACATGTTAACTTCAGCACCTCTCATAAAGTGCAGCTCACAGTCCCAAACAGAGCAAAGCTGGCTTCAGTTTTCAGATGTTTATATTGCAAAACTCTACCAGCTACGTTACCACTCGGTCACAAACTGGCTACAACTGGCCGGTATGCTGCACAGTCACGCCTGACACCACAATGCTCTCACTACAATCCTCCCTCTGTAAGAAGCCTGAATGGGAACCTCTTCTAGAAAAGTCCAGTGCTGGTTTGAACAGACCTCTGCGCACTAACTCAGACCTAATGAAGTCAGATAAGACTGGGGGCCAATCTGCTGGGTCATTTGGTGGAGCAGCAACTGTTCCATTGGGGTCTGAGGTGCTCGTATCTGATGCTGGCTGTACATCTGTGGCTGTGCTCGTACTGGCTGAGGCTGGGTCTATGTGACCTGCTAAAGACGTCTGGACTGGGTCTGTGTGACCTTCTTAAGAATTCTGGACTGGGTCTGTGCTGGTACTGGATGTGGATCAACTGTCAGCACAGCTCCTGTGAATTCTAGATATTTTCTATATATTATGTTATCTACTGCAGCAGGCCCATTCAAACTGGCTCCTCCAGGTTTCCTGCAATACATTTTCAAATGTAAAATACTATTTATAGAATGACTGGGCTGGATATTTGATGCTTTTTATTTACTGAGATGTGCATCCATATTGCCCAGTCTGACCCGCTAATCAACATTTTAATATTCAATGTGAATCCACTGCTTCCCATCTTGAATTAGTCCAGAGTTGTAACTAAACTTCACTGTCTTGTTTTAAAATGATGCATGAGCAGTGCCCTCACATCCTGTCTGGACTGGTCCCACAGATGTTTCTTGCTCGAATGCGTGAGTTTTAAGACACGACAGACGAGCTCTGCTGCTTAGCTGGTTGGCAATACAGGCATACAGACGGACAGACAGATTCACTGCAGCTGCACATTAGGCTAAGTGTGATCTGCTGACATCAGACTTGGAGAGGAGAGAACACAAGTAGTTTACCCTACTGCTGTTCCCGCTCTTCACTCTCATTGAGTTTCTCTTCTCGTGCCTAGAAGGATAGACCCTCTTCATCCTCTCATGAAAGTTTTAAACCTTTCACCTTTGATAGGGAAATGAGGCGGAGCCATCCAGCTCTGCCGGTGTCATCAGCTGGCTGAAGTTCATTTGAGCCAAGTCGGCTTTATCAGTTTTTGTTTTTCAGTGCTGGTCCACTCAGGTGCGCTGCATAGGCTACTAATACCAATGTAACGAGGTCTTGTACAGAATGTAACAGAGTAAAAAGTCGATATTTGGCTTTGACATATAGCAAAGTGAAAGTGAAAGGTTGCAACAACTACAAATACTCAAGTAAAGTACAGATACTAAAAAAAAACAAAAAACCACAAAGTATTTGTACTTTGTTACTTTCCACCACTGCAGCTACGCTCAGTCTGTCTGTACCGCACAACAGCCTGGTAACATGCTTCAGGTCTTGGCCAATCTGAATACAGTAGGCTTTGAGGGGGGGGGCCTTAAAGACACAGGAGCATCTACAGCTTGTTTCATACAGGTTGGCTGAAATGAAGGCCTACATGACGAGCAAGTATAAGATAGAAAATTATTTTTTTTTTAACTTTGACTCATGCAAAGCTGCCATACAGGAGTCACAGAACAACAATTCCCACCAAGAGCAAGCACTAGGCGACAGAGGCAAGGAAAAACTTCCTTTTAAGAGGCAGAAACCTCGAGCAGAACCATGGCTCAGGGTGGACGGCCATCTGCCTCGACCGGTTGGGGGGAGAGAGAGAGCGAGCGAGAGAGAGAGAGAGAGAGAGAGACGACAGGAGAGGGAGAGGGCAAGAGAGGAACAGAGAGAAAAAGAGAGGGATGGAAGGAGAGAGAGGGGAGGGAGGCGGCCTACACAATATATACACACACAGAGGTACAGACAGTAAAGGTGATGTTGCTATCAACAGTAGCATATGTTAAGAGCACAGAAGCTCCCTCATTCTGAATATTGTTAGTAACAGCATGTACCAGACCAAATATACTAGACACTAGATACAGTATACTGTATACAAGATATGTTACCTTAACTTCATATTAGAGGACTGTAGTGGAAAACATCATCAAGAAAAGAGAATCTGCTCGCTTGTTTGGTGTTTCCTCGGAAAGATTATATGGGATAGGTTTTCCGTCCAAAGCCGTCAGTCTGCACCTTTTATCAGCTGCCACCAAATCACACTCTGAAACTCTAAACATTGGTCATAGAGTCTGACAAATGTTAGCAATATTAAATAAATGGCCATGGACATTAAGTAACAGTGAGAGGTGTCCTACCTCAAATCAGGCCATTTTTCTGCAGTTTTGGTGCAAAACCGTACACTGCCTCCATGGCTCTGGACAGATAGCAGATGCTAAAAGCTAATTCAGCACTCTGAGCTAAGTGGGAGGGTTCCTTGCGATTTTGTGTAGTTTATGCCACAAAGACAACTTCACATGTTTTTGCAGAAACCGGTCTATTAAAGCCTTATTATATTTCAGTAACACTCTAGTTAATTTGATTGTGTTTTCCTCATGGTCAGTCCCCTTCGCCGTTTGACTTCTCGATTCATGATCTTTTTGTGTTTCCTTCCCTGTCTCCCTCCCCTCCAGCATGCGTTTCTGCAGCGTGAACGTCCAGACTCTGTGCTGATGGATCTTATTCAGAGGACCAAGGATGCAGTGCGGGAGCTGGACAACTTGCAGTACCGTAAGATGAAGAAGATCCTCCTTCAGGAGGCCCACAACGGACCCACAGCAGAAGCCCAGGATGGAGACGAGGTGTGTGGAAACTAAAGCAATGGTGGTAGAATAAGTGTTTGTGTGGCGGGTGGTTTGAGCACAGAAGTACATTTGCCACATTCATGGTGTTCCACCGTGCAGAGAAAATAACCAAGCATGCGTCGTTTTGTATGCTTGTCTGTCTGTCTGTGTATTTCTCGTTTTCCCTCTCTGGCTCTTTCTCTCTGCCTTGCTGTCTCTCTCTCTGTCTTTGCACTGTTTTGTCTCCAGGAGCTGGAGCCGGGTGGTGGTCGGACAGGAACGGTGAACAGTGTCGGCAGTAATCAGTCCATCCCCAGCATGTCCATCAGCGCCAGCTCCCAGAGCAGCTCTGTCAACAGTCTGAACGAAGCGGCCCAGGACAGCCGCAGTGAGCTGGACCTGATGGAGGGAGACCACACAGTCATGTCCAACAGCTCCGTCATACACCTCAAACCGGTGGGTAAAGTGACACAGGAAGTACGTATTTAATTATTGAGTAAAGAGCTCATGTTATGCTTTCGGCTTTTTCCCTTTACGTTATTGTGTTCTATATCTTTTTTGTGCATGTAATAGGTTTGCAAAGTGAAAAAGTCCACCCCAAAGGGAGGTACCATCTCCCACAGAAAACACTGCTCCTGAACTGCCTGAAAACGGCTCGTTTGTAGTCCAGCCTTTGCTTCCATAAACTATCTGCCTCTCTATGTAACACACGTCATAGTGCTTGCCTAGCAGCCGGTGTGGCACACCCCCAAAAACACAGGTGGAGAAACATGTCAAGTTAATGAGGAGCTTTTTCACAGCAGTCTGAGACGATTCAGAGTTAGACAACACTTTGTGATAATAATGTTTATGTGACACTTGTGTACAAATTTGTTTCTGAATCTCCTCTGTTCTGTCTTGATCTCTTTCTCGCTTTATCCCAAGCCTTCCCATGCCCCTTATGCCTCCTATTCTCTGTGTGTGTACTGTTAAATACAATAACAACTAATATTTATTCCGCTGCCTTATGTCTCCAGGAAGAAGAGGAGAGTTTCTCTGGGGAGCAGGCAGCCACCAGTCAACCCTCTGAGCCGCAGCCAACAGCAGCTCAGGCCCCAAGGAAGCACTACCGCAACAGGGAGCACTTTGCTACCATACGCACAGCGTCACTCGTGAGAACACACTTGCTTTCTCCTCCATGCATCTCACTCACTAAAGTCATTTATCAGTGTCTGTGTAGCAGAAAGAGGCAGGTATTTTCTGGTTTATGTTTGACAAAAGGGACTCTGTTAAATGTAGAGCACTTATAATTTTAACATTGCTGTTATACCTACACACTTGAGTAAGATGTGTTTATCCCTCTCTACAAACACCAAGTCACATTTCTGTATTTTATCATACTTTTTAAATAAGCTAAATCTAAATGGACTCTGCTGAATCTCTCCTGCATCCACGTCTTGTAGGTGACCCGTGAGATGCAGGAGCATGAGCAGGACTCGGAGCTACGGGAGCAGATGTCGGGATACAAACGCATGAGACGGCAACATCAGAAGCACCTGATGGCCCTGGAGAACAAGCTGAAAGGGGAGATGGATGAGCACAGGCTGAGGCTGGACAAAGAGCTGGAGAGTCAGAGGAACAACTTCACCCAGGAGATGGAGAAGCTGCTCAAAAAACACCAGGCAGCCCTGGACAAAGACGTATGTGGACAAACGATTCAAGAAAAACACACCTGCTGATACTTTACATGCTTTATGTCTGTGCTGAAAACTATTCCTGTTCTCAAAGCATGTTCCTGCAAGCTGAAGCAAGTAATTTTTTGTCTCACACTCAACGTTTTTGTTTGGTGTAGCTAAAGACGTTTACCAACGATGAGAAGAAGTTTCAGCAGCACATCCAGGTGCAGCAGAAGAAGGAGCTCAGCAGCTTCCTGGAGTCACAGAAGCGGGAGTATAAACTACGCAAGGAGCAGCTCAAAGAGGTAACACACTTCAAACGCACACATCTCCATCGCAACAATACAACTGAAGATACACTTGGACTTCTTTTGGTGTGTATTGAGGTAAACACCTAATGCACTGTATATATGAAAGGCTCAAATTGTCTGTAGGCAAACAGAACTCTGCTCTATATACTACAGATGTATATCGATTATTGGTCTATTGTTTTGTTTTTTGGTTAAGATTGTTTATTTCAGTGTTCTTGTGAAGATTGTGATGGGCCCGATTGACTATTGATGGGCAGAGATTGTTGTCACTATCAGTTGATCTTTTGTGTTAAGGTTAATCTAATCTTTTGGTCCATAGTATGCAGGGCTCCAGACTAACTCTTTCCACTGGTAGCACTGGTGCTCCTAACCGAAAATTTTAGAAGCACCAGCACAAAATTTTGGAGCACCACTTAAATTGCCTTGAAACTCCCTGGAGCTCTAAGCAAAATTCTGCAAATGTGCTGTCCTACCTGATCTGTGAGCCATGTAATCCATGCCATTACCACACAGTCACACCTGACACAGTGCTTCAGCTACAATCCTTCAAAACTTTTGGCTCCATCTGTCGGTCTATGAATAAGTCGACCTCTACAGAATAGAACATACAGGATAGTTTTCCGAGCTGAAGTTTATAAACACTGTTGCCGGTAATCAAACGTAATAAGTGGTTGAATTTCACTCTCACTTTTGTCAGGCACAAAGTCAGAGGACGCAGCCCTGGAAGTCAGACAAGCAAGACAGACAATGGATGTGCTGCCCAGCTAACAGACTAGATTTTCTAGTCTGTGTGTCTTGCAAGCTAGCACATCAACTTAACGTTACTGTTTGCTGACATCAAACTTGGAGAGGAGAGGACACACGTTTACCTGATTGTTGTTGTAACTCATTGTGGGTTTTATTTCTTCTTTCATGACCAGAGGGATTGTTGAGCTTCAGTGAGGGACACACACACACACACACACAAAAATGGTTGCAAAATCTGACTAAATTACCCTGGTATGTTTAGTAAATTGTGAAAATATTCATCTCTGTTTCTCAAAGCCCACATTAATGTCGTCTCGTATGACAATCAGTCAAAAACCTAATTATATTGAGTTTATTAGAACCCAAGATAAATAAATGCTGAAACACTCACAACTGAGTGGCTAGAACCAGATCATTTTTTATTGAAAAATGAATAATTAAATTATTATCAAATTAGTTGCAGCAAAACCAACACCAATTAGTTTCCAACACACACGAGGAATACAGAGCTTGAAGCATCTGTTTGTTTATTTGGACTGTTGAAAAAAATCCATCAAGAACATTTGTGGGCGCGCTCTCTACCCGTTGCTAAATGATGACAAACTGTAATAGCCATAAAGCCCACTAGTGACAATGCCTTGACATACTGAAAACAAACCAAATAACACCTATGTGGCAGGAACTGAGCGAGAACCAGTCGACTCCCAAGAAAGAGAAGCAGGAGTGGCTGTCCAAGCAGAAAGAGAACATCCAGCACTTCCAGGTCAGGATCTCTCAGACATCATGTACACTTGCCAAGCCAAAGACCAGATGATGATTTTACACAGGCCTGGCAATGAATTTACACAGTCAATATAATCTGTGACATTAACAAAATGTGATTTACCAGCCAAGTACTAACGCTGCCTGACCCTGCTTAGCTTTCAAGATCAGTGTCCCATAACTTTATTACCCATATACATTTACTTTTAATTTGTATACATTACAGTACAGCATTGTAATGCTTATGTCACTTCCCAGGCCGAGGAGGAGGCCAACCTGCTGAGGAGACAGAGGCAGTACCTGGAGCTAGAGTGTCGGCGGTTCAAACGCAGGATCCTCATTGCCAGACACAATGTGGAGCAGGATCTGGCCAGAGAGGTATTTAGTTGCACAGAGAGAATCAGCAACCACCCCCTCCACTCTTCCTATGTTGTTTGATTTTTATTTATTTGACTTCTGTCACCCACACTTTTCTCCTATTATTATTATTATTATTATTATTATATATATTTTTTTTTTTTTTCCCAGGAGCTGAACAAACGGCAGACACAGAAGGACCTGGAGCACGCCATGCTGCTCAGGCATCACGAGTCAATGCAGGAGCTGGAGTTCAGGCACCTGGGTTCAATCCAAAAGGCACGGGCAGAGCTGATCCGGACCCAGCACCAGACAGAGCTCACCAACCAGCTGGAATACAATAAGAGGAGGGAGAGAGAGCTGAGGCGCAAGCATGTCATGGAGGTCCGACAGCAGCCCAAGAGCCTCAAGGTAGAAACTCTCTTGGTTGCAGCTCTGTTACTGAAACTACAGCAAACCAAACGCACTCACTCAATATCATCATTTCTTTCCCTTCTGTCGACTTTAGTCTAAGGAGCTTCAGATTAAGAAGCAGTTCCAGGAGACTTGTAAAACCCAGACCAGGCAGTACAAGGCTCTCAGGAACCATCTTTTGGAGACCACGCCCAAGTGTGACCACAAGGCCGTGCTCAAGAGGCTGAAGGAGGAGCAGACCAGGAAGCTGGCCATCCTGGCCGAGCAGTACGACCACTCCATCAATGAAATGCTCTCTACGCAGGCTGTGAGTACCCGAAGAGGAGGCCTAAAAAGTTTATGAAACATAAATACGAAAATGTCCTCATTTAGTCACGTCGTTTTAAACTCAGTTTTGATCTGGGCTGGGCATCGTTTGATATTCTCAGTACCAGTTCCAATACTATAACCAATACCAAAACGTACATTGTCAATACCTCACATCAACAAACTGAAAAATGTTTTTCTACTAGAGATGAAAGGATATGAAAATTTCTTATCATGATTATAGTAACCCAAATTATCAAGGTTATCAGTATTATCACGGTACACACACTGAAACCATTTCAACAACTCTTATTTTGAAAACTACAAATAAAATTGCCATTTAGTTTGCATAAACATTAAAATAACAGCAAATACATTTTGTAAACATATGAAAACCATCTAAGTGTGCATTATCATTATCAAGATTTTATATTATATAGGTAATGCAATGACCCCATGCACCATTACATGAAAACAAAAGTCTTTAGAAGACAGTGATAGTTAAGTGCAATGAGCCCAACAGCTGCCATAAATACAGAGGAGTCTATAGCGTTTCTGCTGTTCTGACACTTTTATAACTAATTTGATAGCTGCTGGATTTAAAATGAACAGGATATGTTAGTTGGTTGACTAAACTGCATAATGTGTTATCATAAGCAGTGGGCAAATAGAGTCTGCAGACACACAACGGCCGCACACAGTCAGAGTCAAATCAAAGATAAAAGTTAACTCACCCTGCTTCACTATAAGGTCATTTTCTTCAATCAAGTTTCCCTTAGCGCTGTCATAAAAACTAATATACGACCAGACTTCAGAGTGACTGAAAAATCTCTGCAGCGCTGTCTTCCACCGTGTTGTCATTGACCCAACACAGTAACCGAGCCCAGTTATCATGGTAATTACAATGTGTGCAGTAATAATAAATGTCGGGAAGTTGACCATGGTTTATCGTTAAACTAGTAATCGTTTCATCCCTGTTTTCTACAAAACGTTTGTTTTTTTCTAAAATAAATACAACACTTCTCAAAACTTATCAACACCTGAGCAGTTGTGCGAGAACATTATAAAATGTCTAAATGAGCAAAATAGTTATTTAAATCTGGAAGTATCTAATTTAAGAACATTTTAAACAAGACTAAGAACCATACAATGCATTTGATGGCATATAGCGACGCCTGACATTTTTCAAAACCCTGTGCTCCACACATTGTGGTCCATATACGGGTACGGTAAGTATCTGTCCTGTCTGGCTTCAGCACATCCCAAAGTAAAGTCATTGAATTTAACAAAATGAGTCCTGAAAAGTCACTAAAATCCTTAAATTTGAGAGAGAGCCTTTTAAATGTATGAATTTGTTACTTGTTGTCAGTAGGTCCTACATGACAATCAAATTATTAGTATTTATGGCTTCCTCAAAGATCTCTCTTCCTGTATGTCACTGAAGTTTGGTCTAAAACATATATCATGGTGCATCATCTTTCTCTCTGTATAATGGCTTTCTTTCTTGTTCCCTTTCCTGCCCTCAGCTGCGGTTAGACGAGGCTCAAGAGGGGGAGTGTCAGGTCCTAAGGATGCAGCTGCAGCAGGAGCTAGAGCTGCTCAACGCCTACCAGAGCAAGATCAAGATGCAAACAGACGCTCAGCACGACAAGGAGAGGAGGGAGCTGGAGCAGAGGGTCTCTCTGCGGAGGGCTCTGCTGGAGCAGAAAGTACGAGAGGCCCCTGACTTTGTGTTGTGGTGTTTGGTGTCAGAATGTGTGTCAATACATTTGGGAGTAACAGTAGACACTAATTCTGTGTTTTGGGCTGCACGATTATAGCCAAAATGATAATCACAATTATTTTGATCTATATTGAGATCACGATTATTCATTGATTGTAGGGACAACATATTTTTTTTGCACTTTCAAAAGTCCACTGAGTCCGGCTACTGCTGAGCCACGGCTTTATCCCGTTCTCTGCACTGTTAACTTCCACTGGAAGCGTCTCAGACGCATTTCAGGAGCTGAGGCGATGCTTGTTGTTATTTTGTCCTATTTGTGTTTCTACCTATGGCTTCTACTCTGCTTACCAGCAACGGCTCTCTGCGACTCATTTTTTTTCCCGGTTGTCTGCAAGGCTGCATATCCCACAGGGAGCATTTCAGAATCAGAGCGTTTTGCCTGCCTGATTTGGCTGACTTTTAGATTTTGTTGATTTGGTAATCGGTGCTTGATTTTTGTGCTTCTTCTATGATTAAGTAGGTTGTGTTTTATTTTGAAAATTGACCGGATTCTCTATACCATTCGTGTCAGATTTCCTGCCCATTTGTAACTGCTCTGTGCAGCTTGACATGGCTTCTGTCAAAAATAAACTTTTTCGTTGCGTAGCCGAGAGCTGCATCTGATGGTCTCCCAAGCATTGACCGCGACCAGCTCAGGCAGCCGCGGCGCAGCGGACATATGCAAACTAGCGGACTACTCTGGACTGTAGCAGCAGGAGAGTGCACACACAGCCAAATCGGCCCCTTGGCTATAAGTTAAGGAAGCGCTCTCCGATTTGATATGCAGCAGAGTTTTCCATGAGTGGAGCACGCTCTTTAAACGGTGATATTGCCATCGATCATGTTCATTTAATTATGGGAAGCTAAAATCGTAATCATGATCAGTATTTGATTAATTGTGAAACCCTACTAGGGGCAGGGGTGGGCAATGTGGCCCAGAAATAGTGTCACGATATTTCAGGGTATTTCTGCGATCATGATATTCTTGATGATGTGACAAAATACTGATAAATGTGTTTTGTTTAGAACTCACAATAGCTGTTAGTCTTTTCCCTTGAGTGATTTTAAGAGTGGTTATAAATAGTACAGTATCAAGTGTGAATTGTTTTTGTTATTTGTTTTGCTATATTGTGTTTTCTAATTATACTTTTATTATTCTGGGAGAAAATGTTCCTTTTATTTCTCAATAATATGAAGAAAGTAGTATTCTTCATATTATTAGTTTTTATTCAAACAAAACCTTAACTTGTTGTCCTTTCAAATCAGAAAAATTTGTCTTTGTGCACTATTAATTATAATTTATTTTGAACTCATTTGTTCACTGTATTTATCTCCCTAGATTGAGGAAGAAATGCTTGCCCTGCAGAACGAGCGCCTGGAGCGAATCCGCTCCCTGCTGGAGCGCCAGGCCCGAGAGATCGAGGCTTTTGACTCGGAGTCCATGAGGCTGGGCTTCAGCAACATGGTGCTCACTAACCTGGCTCCCGATTCCCAGGGGGGCTGGGGGGGAGGAGGTGGAGGAAGCCAGGGGGCTCAGGGGGGAGGCCACTGGCCTGGAGGAGGTGGAGGAGGCAGCCACCATAGTCATCATCACCAGGGGGGCTCCAGCTCACAGCAGCCCTGGGGTCACCCCATGCTGGCTGGGGGCCCGCCGCCCTGGAGCCTCCACCACCCCGGAGGAGGGAGTCAGAGGGGGAGCGGGGGAGGCGCAGGAGGGGTGAGGAACAGCCCGCAGGCTATGAGGAGGACGTCATCAGGGGGGAGGAATGAACAGGGCATGAGCAGGAGCGCGAGCATCACCTCTCAGATCTCCAACGGATCCCACCTGTCGTACACCTAGAACACAAGCAACACAATAATTGTCTTAAAGTTAAATCCTTGTACACCGAGGTAACACTGTACACAGCCACACTCCATGCATGCACCACACATGCTTCACATACACTTCATCTGTACGTCTGAAACACACACAGACTGCAGTACTGAGACTGGGTTTACCTCAGCCCAGTTCCTCTCTCATCACCACTGCTCGCTTACATCAGTGTACTGCTAGCAGCAGTCTGTGGAAACCCAAAAGTCTCGAGACTAAATGACGTGACTAAATGAGGCCATATACAGTACGCCACATTGCAATAGTGTCATTTTCACTGTAGCTCACAGTGCTGTTTTATGTGTTTATATTTGCCATGTTAGTCTCTATTGCCATAGACGCAAAGTAGTATATTCATATTGTCTACCATGGAGTTTATTATCGTATAGTCGTTTGCAGTATGCTGTTTTATACATGTGGGGTTAATCTAATACTCCCAGATGTTGTGGTAGCACAATAAGGTGCTTTATGGGGAAATTTGCAGTCAGTGTGCAATTGTGACAATTTTATTTAAAAATGTGTTCTTTTTTTCCTTCAAACCACACACAGCTGAAGATTTCAGCACATACATCTTACTGATAGAAAGTTAAATGAGATTATTGTTTATGTGCAATGTTGCAAGCAAATGAGAAGGCAGGAGGTAATGTAGGGGTCTGAATTCAGAGTTATTACAGAACAGACAGTTTCATAACAGACAGGACTAGAGTGGAAAATGAAAAGAGTTGTACGTGAGCACCAGTGGGTATCTGACTTTATATTAGTGTCACAGGGATGGCTAAGATGTGATAGCTAAAAGTAAGCAATATTTCATTCCAGCCTGAGTGACTATTGAGAAGTTTATCCTCCACCAGAGTGAAAATTTGATCACCTGTGCAGTGTTTGATTAAAATGAAAAATCGCATACTCGCAGATCTTAATGCCACATGGCTTCGAAGTTCCCTGGAGTTTGGTGTTATTGTGTTCTGTGAGCAGGGCTGCAAAGATGCCAAAGGGTGAGAGTGTGGAGTCAGATTTGTCATTAGAATAATTCATGCCAACATACTGTTATGTATTTAACTGGGTTTGTGCCAGAGATGTCAGTGTAAGATCAGTATAATACTATGTGGCCAAGTAGACGCATGTGTTGCTGGACTGGAGGAGAGAGAAGCGAGTGCTCGGCCTCATTGGCTCGGCTCTTGGGTTTCCACAGACCGTCACTCACACCTGCCCAGTGGGCTGCCGGGATGCAGGGGATGCTGCAGCTGTGTAAGTGCACAGCCCTCATGACAGGGATGGGTTTTCAGCAGCACCTTACCTCCTGCTTTATTAGTTTCAAAACTGGTGTTCAGTCTGGGCTTGTTTGCAGTAATTTTCTGGTCTAATTTGACAAGTGTGTATGTCACTGAAAACGATGCGCTACGCAGTTTAAAAGAAAAAAAAAAAACTTTCTTTGACAAGTCGAACCGTGCCTGTTGACCTACCTCAAGTACAGCTTCACCACAAGGTGTCGTGACTTGACAATGATTTGCACTTTGGCACAGGCCTTCTACCCCACACTTATGTTAATCAGACATATTTACACACACATACATACAAAAGAAATTGATTTTTTTTTTCTCCCCCCATCAATATCAGTATGTCCCTTTGCACACTTGGCTGCTGAATGCATGTACAGGGGGACATTTTGTGAAAATGGGATTCGGACATTTATGTGTTAAAAAACAGAAGTTTTGAAAACTAACGGCTAACTTATCAGTTGGCCGTGTATCAGGGCAACTCTGGGCAACTATATCCATCTCAGTTGCCTAAGAACATCCCTGTGTGTTATTTTTGACTTTTAAAATAAGATCACTTTAAGGAGCTGGAGTTCTAGTGAACGAGCAGGGAGCGTGAAAGAGGAGCTTCAGTAGCCCTCTGCTGGTTAGTGACTGCTGAATGTCTCTCTGGGTTGATGGGCGGTGATGCTGTGATCTCCGCTGCCATGCCCCTGCAACCTTCCCCAGTCTGACACCCCGCTCTGTCTCACCCCTGGTGACCCCGATGTCATGTTCTGACCACCGATGTCCCCTCCTTCCCTCCACCTCTGTTTCCTCTGCTCCTGAGCCCAGTGTGGTCTTCACCCCCTCCCTGATCTACTTGGGAAGAGCTCTTCAAGTGAAAAAAAAGAAGAAGAAGGCGGGGAAAAAATACATCTAAATAAATCTAGAAAAAAGAAGGATTATAGACAAATTGAGATGAAGGTGGATGTCTTATTGTGAAATGCAGAGATTATGCATTGTATGTATTTCAGAGGTGGAATGTACAGGAAACCTGTTAATATTGTATATTTTGAATTTGAAAATATGGAAATCTAATTGACAAATCAAAGACAAATTTGTGAGGCGGACACAGCAATGTGTTTAGAGAGCAGCGGCTTACAGTTGCAGAATTTTCACTGTCCTACATGCAACTGTGAGTTCTGAGACATGTTACAGATATTCTGTTGTGAATGATAACCACACAACTCTAGGTCAGTACATGGCAACAGTTTGTTTAATGCTAAATGAGGATGATTTTGCACATAATTTGAAATCTACTTAGTATAGCAATGGCTATATTTTACTGACAATTCTACCCAATATAGAAGATTTTTTAGGTTTGGATTTTTAGAAAAAGAAAGAATTGTCTTTCAGAGATCTATACAATCTGAGGAGAAACTGCTGAATTCTAAAACAGTTGGCTGCCTAAACAACTTTTAGTGAACACGACAACTTGAAATTGTTTCCATATTCCTGCACAAGTCAGTGAAAATATATCTGTTTGAGATCTCCAAAGGGGATTTGTGGGGTCCACTGATATTATTTGGACTTTCATTTCTGATTTATGAAACACCCACCCTCTTTAGTTTGGTTTATACTCAAAGCATTTTCATAATCCATTTAAGTATTTGCCTTTTTTTAAATTGTTGCCACTGTGGATTCAGAATTTAAAACCCTGCTGTTTTCTAAAAAGAGAAAAAAGACCCAGAAGTGGTGGCCCCACTTCTCTTTTCAGCCAGTATGCCATGTACTCAACATATTTTATCAACCATTTTTTCTCAGCTCCATGCAGATTTATTTCCTTTTTATGCCAGAAAGGGTCGTTTTATTTTCCAGATGATGTCCGCAGAGGGTCAAATGAGTGACAGACTTTTAGACCTTGGCTTGTGTTTACCAGAACTCCCAGGTGTTTTGCGAGGCAGTCGGGGCAGAGTTTAGCTTTAGACCTTGGTCACTCTGAACTGGATCAGTTGCACTGATTGCACAAGTGATTTACCAGATCAAAGAGTCTACTGTGATGCAGCTGCCATTGGCTGAAAGTAGGCGGGAGGCAGGGTTGCGTCTCTGTACAGTCTGTTTATCAGTATTCCCTTTATTTCTCCTGTCATTTGGTGGATCTTGCTGTTTTATTCTCCGTAGTCCAGAGACCTGTATTAAACTGTATTAAATTGTATAGATTGTGCAAAAAGCTGAATGTTGCATAGCAGAAGAGAAAAGCTATTCCATACAAGTGATAAAGTGATTTAAAATGTATAAAAGAAATTCAGAAACAAAGTTTAGGGGATAAATGTAATATTTTGTTTGTAATTACTATTTTTTGTTGGAAGAGGGCTACTGGATAAAGAATCATCTGTAATAAAGTAATTTTAATATTTCTTTGTCCCATAGTGTTTTTATGTGGGAGGAGTGTGACCTTGAATGTCAGCGTACATATTTGAATTATGTATACTGTTTTTATAAATGCCTGCGGTCTTGTAATACAATTTTAATTCATACTACACTTATCTCTAAAGCCCAGCCAAAAAAAGACTTCAAAATCCTTGATTCATTACAAAATGATGATTTTTTTTTTTTTTTTTTTACATTTTCAAAGAATTATTGTTGGAGTTTCAAACAAGGGAAGCCATGTTGTTTTTACCAATTGTCATGTGACATCTTGATCAGTTTTACTCATTTCACTCAGTAAAGAAAAATAGATATTTTAATTTTGTTTCAGAAATCAAAAAATGATGTCCAGTCCAAAAACAGTTGTCCACTGCCCCTGTTTTCTTCTTGTCTAAAGGACTGTCCTATCATTATTTTAAAACTCCAGCTAAATAAAACATTTCTCTGTAGAGCTCATCCTTCACCATCTCCTCCTCAGCGTGTGTAGGACCTCTTCCAGGTGAAGTTATCTTCCTCTGCATACACACTGATCTGCTCAGGTGCCTGCAGTCTTGGTCTCCTCACCATGTTGGCTCTCCTCCTGCGAGTTGGAGCCATGTTGCTGCTCCTGCTCCTCTGCCCAGCCTGACTGTATTCTCCCTGTGGACCAGCACAGCTCACCCTGTCCCTCTCCTCGCCTTTCAGGAAATCGGCCACTACTCTGAAGTACTCCAGAACTGCAATGTGACTCCAGTTGCCCTCCTCTACCTCCTCGTTTCCAGTCCTTTCTCCCTTCATCTCTTCTCGGCCCTCCAGAGTGAAGCCACAGTGCCCTCCTCTGTTTGTCAATGCCAGGAGGAAGTAAGGATTGCTCTGGAAAAGAGAGAGGGGTAGAGTGGAAGCTGGTGGAAGGAGAGGGTCGTCGCGGCTGCAGATACAGAGCACAGGGACCGCCACCTCATCTGCATCTCTTAGTGGTTCATTTCGCTCCCAGTAGCTGTCCCAGTTCTTGGATGGGAAAGCCCTCTCGCCCAGTGCCCAGAGAACTGAAGGTGCCAGACCCTGCGGGGAATGAGATCCTGAGCCCAGTCCTGAATTTAGAGAGCTTACAGGAGGTCTAGGGTTCCTCTGCTGAAGCTGGGCGGAAGAGCAGGAAATAGTTTCCTCAAAGTCTCTGAGGGATGAACAGCTGAGGGCCCGATCCACATCCAGGACTGCTCTAAAGGAACTCAAGTATCTTATGACAGTACCATGTGAATAAACAAAAACAAGATTTTTTTTTTTTTATGATCTTAGTGATCATTTATACGTATTGATTTCATGTTGTAACTGCTATTAATACATTTTGATTTTGATTTTTCTCACCTGCTGAGCTGCCGTTTCCGGTGAAACAAAATCCCCCAGCGATAAATGGGAGGCATGGCGGTTTCAAACCACAGTTGGCCCAGGAGTACAGGTGAGATGGCAGCAGCCGCTGTCAGGTATGAACTCGATCCACACTCCCCCAAGTAGGAAAGAAGAATACCTGAGCCTGAACCCTCACTCACTGCAACCAGCACAGAGGACGGGTGCCGGCTGTGGATATAAGCCACTGCCTGAAAATGGAAAATGTTAAAGATTTCTTTAGGCCTACTGTCAGGTAAAGAAGACAAAAACAAATTGAATGAACAACATGTCAGTTTTAGCCATGCTCACACTGAAATAGATAATAGAAGTAAGTAAATAAATCGAACTATCTGATGGATTGCAATGAAATTGTTTACAGACATTCATGGTCCCCAGAGGATGAACCCTAAAAACTTTGGTGACCTCTTGAATATTCATGTAGTGCCATCATGAGGTCAAAATTGACTAAATAAACTTATATGAGCAAATACCTGCAATACTAATTACATTTTCATCACCCTCAGCTGTACTTAACTATCCATCGTCAACCGCTTATCCTGCATACAGGGTCGCGGTGGGCTGGAGCCAATCCCAGCTGCCATCGGGCGAAAGGCAGGGTACACCACGCCAATCCATCGCAGGGCCACACATTGACAAACAACCAGTCACACTCACACCTAAGGACAATTTAGGGTCACCAATCAACCTAGTGTGCATGTCTTTGGACGGTGGGAGGAAGCAGGAGCACCCGGAGAGAATCCATGCAAACTCCACACAGAAAGGCCTGAACGACCAAGGTTCAAACCCATGCCCTTCTTGCTTACGAGGCGACAGTGCTAACCACTGTACTACCTCGCTGCCCCAAAGATGGAGTAAGATCATTAAATATATTAATATATTATTTTTGCTTACTAAATTACAAACTAATGATTGGACATTCATATTCTGTCCTTCAATTAATCGGCTACTTGTTGGATTTTTAATTTATTTATTTTATTATTGGACAGTAACACAAATAAATGCATTAAAAAAATGTAAATTATGGTGATAATATACATTCATCAGAACAGACAAGGATAAAAAGTTAAAAACTTATTTCAATTGTGGTCTTCGTTGTCGTCTGATAAAGATAGCATGGCAAGCTATGGATGACTGGAGGTACCCTGTACAATCAACCCTTACAATATTCAAATAAAAAAACCCTAACACATCCTGATACAAATGAAACAACAACAACAAACAAATACATTCATTTAAACCTGGGGTTCTCACACAAGGAGCAACACATTATTACATTAATAAAAAATACTCCTACAACCATTCATCACATGCGGGATTAAAACAGCAATCTGACTGACTTGTTTTTCTTTCGTCTGGACGTTTGTTCCATTCCAGTGCCGCCGTGTACAAAAAGGTATTTTACCCGGAACAGGCACTGCCTCCAGTTGAGTAGCTATGAGAGTTCCTAACAGCTTAAAATATTCTATAAAATACCTTGGCTCATTCCTCTGCGAAATCTTTTGTCTCAGTTTCAGCTGCCTCACCCTGTTTTCAACCATCAAGCATTTTAATTCCTTGAGTTCAAAAGAGCAGGCATGAGTCCTGTTGTTGAGATTTAAGACCAACCAGACTAGTGGTTTGGGCTGGTGATGGCGCAACGGATAAGACTACGCCTTTGGTGTGAGAGGCCTGCGTTCAACTCCACGTTGTAACCCTTCCACCATTGTGTCCCTGAGCAAGACACTTAACCTCTTGTTGCTCTAGAGGCATGCGACCTCTGACATATGTGGCAATTGTAAGTTGCTTTGGATAAAAGCGTCAGGTAAATTAGTTGAGTTTTTATCCTCTTGGGGGTGCTACTGTATGATGAAGTACAGTACGGGCATAGTCAAAGTGAGGCTGAATTAAAGCTATTATTTCTCTGGCCTCAGACAGAGTGCTTTTTAAACTCTTTCAAAACTCTTTGACGCCTCCCAGGCAAGTATGATCGAATCCATTCACGTGCCATACTATTAAAACCTAGGGATTTTAGTTTAATTAGCAAAATCTGATGGGCAGAGGTGTCAAAGGCTTTCTGGAGGGTCTATCAGTACCATGCCACAGAATTTACCCAAGTTGATCTCTTTTCTGATAAAGTCTGATAGAAATAATAAACACGTAGCTGTTGAGTACACTCCGAAATCAGATTCATAAAAAAAAAAGTCTGAATTGCTCATTTAGTTATTTATTTATTTATTAATTTGCTCTCCTTTTTTTATATAGCGGAATAACCCTTGCAAGCTTCAGATCTTTTGGAACTCTACATGATTAAAGATTAAAAATATGAGATATGGAGTAATGTATTCTGTAGCATCTTCTAGAAATCTGGCAGGTATTTCATCTTGACCAGTTGCTTTAGAACACTTAAGATCATTCAATAACCTTAAGACGTTATCCTGTGTTAGGCCAAAAGAGTCTACAACCACTCCAAGCTGAGAATAATACATAAGCATGATATCACTGTCATATAACCCAGGTTTTATTGAGGTTAAGGGAGATATGAAATATCACCATTCATCCATGGATCAGATCTCGGTCACCAATAATTTTTCATAGGAGCAACTTTTTCTACTGCCTTTAGGAACATATATTTAAACTGCTCCCATGATTCTTCATCCAAACGTAGCACTTCTGACCAATTTATTGAATTTTAACATTCAATAAAGACCATAGGACTATAATTTTGTAATGACCTGATCTTGATAGTATTTTACATTTATTCAGATGACGCTTTTATCCAAAGCAACTTACAATTGCTATATATGTCAGAGGTTGCACACCTCTGGAGCAACTAGGAGTTAAGTGTCTTGCTCAGGGACACATTGGATGTGTCACAGTGGAGAATGGAAACCGGGTCTCTTACACCAAAGGCATGTGTCTTATCCACTGTACCATCACCACCCCATTTTGTTCCTTAAAGGCAACTTTCTGCTTTTTCCTTGTACAATAGACTAATGACTCATGGTACAATTTACAACAACTCTGAGAAATCATTGAGAGATCAGACACCAAGATCAGATCAATGACAGTTTGACTCATGTTAGCCACTCGTGTGGGCTCTTGTACTAATTGCTGTAAATCCAAAACATGGCAAAACATTTTTAACACCTTGTACATCCCATGATCCATATTTGAAACATCTGTATTTGTATTTAAGTCGCCGATTATTATAACCTCACCCTTACAATCAGGAGACAAAAGGTTATTCCACCAACTGATCAAATTTACTTTGATCAGGGGATCTATACTAAGCACCAATTAGTAAAGGCTTGCTTCTGGTTTCACCACAAATTTACAATGGTCTCACCATTGTACCAAAACCACTATCTCAAAAAAAAATCTACTTTCCCCTTAACAATATAATAAAGCTGTGCACACTTGCCATCTGATGTAAGTAACTGACATTTTCTTCCTATACCTGCTCAAAATCAGCTGGGTCTCCAAACTCCGTTAGACGTGCTGTGGTCAGTGGGCACCCCGCTGTGCCTCGAGCATGAAACACCACCACGTAAAAGCCCTGATGCACTGCCTGATGGCACAGCGCCTTTACGTGGGGGGTCATCCCTCCCCAGGACTGAGGAATGAGGAGAAGGACAGGAGGTGTTGTGGTGAAGCAGCCTAGCGCCTTTCCCCCTGGCTGATGCTCCTTCCTCCCCTCCCACCTCTTCCTCCTGACCGCCTCACCCAGTCTTGTTCTCACAGCCCAGTCCAGAGCTACAAGACCCCCGTCTCTCAATAACAGATGGTCTCTAGTAAACTGTAACGTGTCCTCATGTTGTCCACACAACAGGCTGGACAGAGTCTGGAGGTGGGGGTCTCCCATGGGCCAGGAGGGAAGTCTCGGCCTGGCGAGAGAGCCACAGTGCTGAAGCAGATATTTGGCCAGCGCAGTGGGTTTGCAGATGAGCATGGGACCATCTGAGGCTTGACCTGACCCAGACAAAACATCTGTCCCTGGTGATCCAGCTTCCTTGGTCCATGTTCTTGTATTCCTGTCAAGTGGCAGCTCCAGGATCAGGCAAATAATGACCCAGAGTCTCCAACCTGCAGCCGTGACACTCAGCCTTGCCCAATAACTTACCCTGGGCCAGCGGAGAGCCAGAGACAGCAGCAGAAGTAGCAGGGAAGGCAGCAAACAGAACAAACAATCCCATACAAATGATGCCATTGACAAATACAGGAGGTTGTAGTTTAAATCAAAATCCAGTGATTTCTCCGGGAAGTTTTGCTGTTTCAATTAGTAACATCTGACCTCCATATTTTACAAACTGCTGCGTTGTTGCTTCATACACCAGTGTGAAAGTCTCCTCTAAGTTCACTGACGTTGTGAATAGTGGTCTCCTTTCTCTAGTTTGCTAAAACGAGTAAAGGAAAGAAAAATAAATAAATAAAACTCATACTCCTGCTGCATGTCCTCCCCCTGCCCTTTCTGCTTCCTCCATAAATCATTTACTGCAAGCAAACACTGGCCACACAAATCTGTTCCATTAATGTTAACATGATTATAGTCCCTGACCTTGAGTTTGCAGTACTTCTTTTGCATTCTTACCCCAGTTTTCCTGTGAATATTTGGGGGATTGTTGATACAGCAGTCCTTGTAAATTTTCCTTTGATGATTTTATTCTAACTCTAAGTTAATAAAGAGAGAGAGAAATACATAATTACTGACAAATAGTACAATGACACTGAGGGAAGCAGTGATGTGGTTTATCAGCATAGCCTCATTGTGTGGCCTCATACTGGACAAAAACATCTTTAACCCTTTCTGGGTATCCTGGTCAGTCCCTGGTTTGCGTCTGGTCAGGGATCATCGGCGTGTCAGGTCATTTTCTTTAGCCCCGTATGTTTTGACTGTAGCCCCGAATGTAACTCAACAACATCAAAAATATTTTAATATGCATTAATCCTCACGACGCAGGCCTTGGAAGAACGGAGTCTACTCGTAATAATATTGCTACATATTATACAAGTTCATGTGACGTGATCCCCCACCGTTACTCGGCAGGCCTGCATTTAGAGAGAGAGTAAGAGGGAGAGAGAGACACGTTTATTGTTTGTTTTTTTATGTAACACATGTGTTTACTGTTTTATTTATCTTATTTATTTAATTGCATGAATTGAACTTTTGTATTTTCATTGAAGCTTGGGCAATACTGTTCTATTAACATTGAATAGAGAGAGAGAGAGAGAGAGAGAGAGAGAGAGAGAGAGAGAGAGAGAGAGAGAGAGAGAGAGAGAATTGGTTACAGCTTCAGGGCTTCAGTCAGCAACTAATGAATTGCCCCCAGCAACATTGTAATCAAAACATTTTGAAATAAGTGTTGTCAGTCAGTGTAGTCAATTTGCTACACAAACACCTGACCTCGACACAGACACCTGTTGGCGAGAGGTCCTGTATTAATTGCAGTGGCGGTTCTAGACCAATTGTTTTAAGGGGGCCAGGCTGGGGCCAGTTGTTTTGAGTTGGGGCCCATTCAATCCAGGACAAAAGAGACAAAGGCAATGTTCAAGCTTTCAAAATGTCTTGTTTAGTATATAATGTAATGTTTTAGTAACTTAGTTATTTGTTTCAGTAACAGGATCTTTTCAGTAACTTAGTTATAGTTTTATTAAATTATATTATACAAAATAAAAACATTCCTTTTAACTTTAGCTCAAGCTACAGTACATTCTTTGATGCAACACTTCTTTGTAAGGCTTAATGAACAGTGGAAGCTCTAGTGTACTAGACATTCTTTGTATCCCAGTTTGTATTTTGTATCCCACTATAACTTTTGTTAAGAAACAACACTTCAACAACTTCTCCATATTCACCCATTATTAGTCCTGATGTGAAATAAATACAAAATTAAATACTTAGGCCATCATCTGTGCTTTATAAAGGGGGATACATTTTTAGGCCGACTGCATGTCCAGCCTGGTAGGACCTGTAGGCTACTGTATCACTTTTTGTGTATGAAAAGTTCTATTTAAATGCAATGCATTATTGAATTGTTATGATAATAATTTACCCTTTAAGGAGGGGGACTCCTTAATTTTCAATTTCCAGCAATATCCAAAGGCTATCCATGCAATGGAAACATGGATTACAAGGACAAAATATTGTCTACAATGCTGCATACAGTTTAATTTCATCGCAAGGAAGATACAGTATATTACTATGATCACTGTAGACCAGGGCTATTCAATTACAGATTCGATTGGGCCAGATTTTAAAACCAGGACACAGAGATGGGCCGGACATTTTCTCACGAGTTGGGATCATTAGGATTTTATTGACTCACTTGTATTGGTAATCCTTATGGGTTCAGTTCTTTATTGATGCTCTTTTCAGTCCTATTTATTACTAAATAATTGCATATATTCTATAATTTATCATTTTTATTAACTAAATGTTGTTTCTAGAGCAGCAACATGATTTACTACAGCAAAGTCACTAATAGCTCACTGGAAACAAATCTAACATGTCAGTAAAATAAATCATATTCCTGACATCAACAATGACTGAAGTTTAGAATGAATGAACAGCTCAGTCCCTCCTCTCTCCTCCTCTCTGCTGCTGCTGGCAGAGAGGAGGGTCTGTCTCAGCCACCAGCTGAGTTCATAATGTGCCATATTTTAATGTAAGTGGCAAAGTAAGCTGAATAGTTACTAAAGACAGAGAGCTTTCACTTTAGCTTGTTTGTAACAATAAGGTATTAGCTGAACTAGCGCTCTGTTTATGTAAAACCTGTGGCGGTTTTGCACTGTAAAACCTGATGAGTTAGTTCAACTCAAACCGTTTGAGGAAACGGATTGCCTTAAATCATTTAAATTTATTAACAAACAATTTAAGCATAAAAAAATATTTGATTTGTGTCCAAGTAACTCAATTATTTATTGTTAAAGTACAGTGGGTACGGAAAGTATTCAGACCCCTTTAAATTCTCTTCAGGCAGTTCCTTTGACCTCATGATTCTCATTTGCTCTGACATGCACTGTGAGCTGTAAGGTCTTATATAGACAGGTGTGTGGCTTTCCTAATCAAGTCCAATCAATATAATCAAACACAGCTGGACTCAAATGAAGGTGTAGAACCATCTCAAGGATGATCAGAAGAAATAGACAGCACCTGAGTTAAATATGAGTGTCACGGCAAAGGGTCTGAATACTTATGACCATGTGATATTTCAGTTTTTCTTTTTTAATAAATTTGCAAAACTTTCTACATTTCTGTTTTTTTTCTGTCAAGATGAGGTGCTGAGTGTACATTACTGAGAAATAAAATTAACTTTTTTGATTTTTGGAAAATGGCTGCAATGAAACAAAGAGTGAAAAATTTAAAGAGGTCTGAATACTTTCCGTACCCACTGTAACTTGGGTAAATAAAGCTAATAGGACCAGTCCCATTCAGTTCATATAACTTAAATCTATGAAGAATATTTCACTCAAATGTTGCGTTTCTCCAAATGTATTAAAAATGTGTTACTATAATTTATCTGATTTAAGTAAGAGTAACTTAAATCCATCTTCTTTACACAAATGTTAACACTTAAACTTAATTTACTCAGTTTATTTCCACTAAAGAAAATTATTATGCATTAGTTGTGACAACTTTAAACTCTGTTGTGGCTACTCAATTAATTTGAGGAAACTGATTGCCTTAAACCTTTTAAGTGGCATTAACACGTTATAAACACACGTCTGACACAACTCCAACTATTTATTTAGTTGAATGTTGAATAACATATCACTGTTAAAACATTTCAATGCCCACAGCTCTCAAAAACACTATGATAAAGTGTCAGAAACAGTATGAAATTAAGATTTGCATAAAAATAATATAATATATAATGAATGCTATTCCCATGTGGCAATGAAGAGTGTGAAGACACCACAGAGACAATGCAGACACACATTGTAGTGAAAAGAAAAAAAGAAAACTTGAACCCAGGCTCTTTCAAGTTATAACTATCAAGTTATTTGCAACTGTATGGACAGTTTGGCACATATTGAGAGCTACTGTATACTAATATGTTTCAATTCAATCAAAAAGTTTGAGTTTATCATTAACAAAAAATTACAACTCAAGATTGTTAAAGAAAAAAGAATATTTTATCTCAGTGATGACCATCTTACCATATTTCAAACAACTGGAATACACTCTTCTTGCAAAGGGTTTGTACCAAATACTGTCATTTGTGAGGCAACATTTAAAAGAAAGAACATTTACCTCACAATATTTAAAAGGAATATAGAGAAACTCTTTAGAGCATTTTTGTTGTTACTAAAAGCAGATGAAAACTTGTGTACAGTGAGATTTAATTCTCAGATTTTGACAGACATTTACACAGCTTGACTCAAAATGTTCTGTAGTGTAAAAATGTGTATGTCATACCAATTGATCATAATTTTAGTACTGGCACAAAAATACCTTTAAACTTAACATTATTAATTAGTGCCCGTGTTTCTCACTACAAGTAGAAACCAACCCCGTTGTAATTATATAAACAAGCATCTGTTTCAACACACAGAAATCTTAACAGAAACAGTTTTGACATGCAAGGCAAAAGATAATTTTCAGAACCCCACTGACCTTTAACAAAAGAATGTTAACACCTTTATTCTAGCTCATTTCTCAAGGCTTGTAGGTTTGAACTGCTTTCTTCCATCATCAAGATTTAAGAGGATAACCTGGATGACCTCAAAGAAGCCACTTAGCTTCTCAGGATAGCTCAAATGAAGAGCATAGATCAGTCCAAACAAAATCACCAGTGAATCAGTCCGAGATCTGTGAGACATTACAACCTGATCCTCAAGGACAATTGACACGTGATGACTTTCAAAGGGAACTCCAGCAGGCACCTCCTCTTCATTCACCACTGCCACCAGAGCCACTGCTCCATCCTGGATTGCCTCCAACTCATCCTGAAAAAGGAATACATGTTCAGTACAAAATGTACAAATCATTAAGAAAATCATTACAAAAAGCCTAATGGTGTAAAAGAAAACATCATTATTACACCATTGCTTTCACATTTTTACATGCAGGTAGAAGCAATATCAAAAAAGGCCAACATGCAAATTTAACCAAATATATTCGGATCCATAATTCCATGTATTATTTCACAGGGTACCCCCAGGATCCTCAAAGATAAATTTAAGACCTTTATAATACCACCTAGGATGAAATTTAATATCAACTTCACGGCTGTATAATGGAAAATTTGCATGAATTTTAAGCCTGAGAAAATGATTTACAAAGTTACATGAATTTAATAAAACATTTTATATAATACATTCATTTTTAACACACTATAGCTTTTTGGGGTGTGTTTGTACTTTGATATGAATCAAGGACGTCACTTTGTGTTGAAAAGTGGTGGGGACATAGGGGTTCAAATTAGGAGTGTGACGATACACTTAGCTCACATGCATGATATACAATATTGGGTTTAAGAGAACAAGACAAGATATTTTAACACTATTTGATGAAATGTTTTATGCTGAAATATATAAATGGGGGTCCCCTAGAAAATTCTGAGTACTAAACACTTAATTTCCTGCATTCTGGAGACATTTTCTGCACCAATTTATGGTAGAATTGTCTTTATATAAAGTGATTCAGATGACAATTCAAACAGAATATAATGCAGTACCTAGCAGCTTCTTTTTTTAGTTTAAACGTTTTGAAAAATGCACATTTGTTTCTTCTATATTTAAATGGCATTGCATGTTTTCTTATTGTGCAAATAAACCTTTCTCTCTTTTTTTTAACGTTTATTGTTGCAAGCCATTTTTCAGAACATATTTAACAAATGCTTTAACAAAAAGCGATGGAGACATGTCAGTAAATGACACCTATGAAATTAAACCAATATTTGTGCACTAAGAACTCTTAAGGGGGAAAATCAAAAATACAAACAAATTGTTCAAAATGAGTTTTTACAATTAGTTACACCTTGGCTAGATAAGGTAATGTAATGTAATACACCAATTGCTTCAGTGATTCATCCTGTTCGGTTTTTGCATCTTAAAGGGGCATTATGTAGTTTCCAGCGACCACTAGCGGTGCGGTTTTAAGATTGCTACCAGGCGTCTGCTTGTACGCGTGCTCGCTTGAACTCATGAGCGAGCATAATCCGAAACACAACCGCTTTCATACAGAAATCCTGCAATAAATACAGCATGCAGGCTGTGGCTTTTCACTCAGACATGTTCAGGCTCTGTTACTTCGATGTTCCCGTCTCAGAGGCAGATCAACACCGGCGCCGTACCTTTCAGCACAGCGAGACACCGGCATATTGGCACAGTACTCCCGAAAAAAGGCAAAGTGAGAGCGGCTATAGACAGACAGGGAGACAGCTTCACACAACATGCTGGAAACTCCCGATGCAGTTTACAGTAATTTTTATCAGCTTGATGTTAAACTAATCTATGCTCGTTACATGATAAAGTTACACTGCGTTTAGCCGACGTGCTACATCGTTTGCTCGCCTGCTGCTTTTCAGTAACCATCTTTACTATCTGTGAATCTGTCACCTGAGGCTTAGCATAGCTACATGTTTTGGATGATAATGAATATTATAAGGAGATTGTGTCTTTATAAGAGTTTGACCGCAGTAAGTAAATTTACTGTAGTGTTAGTGGATGGCTCTTCCACTGGATTGTATATTATGTGGGTCATGTTAGTTACAGGGACTGAGAGGTGGAGAAGCTGTGTACCTGAGTATCTTAAAAGACAATAAATCTAAATTGAACGTTATGAAGCAAACAGCGGCGAGCTACAGTAGCGTTAGCTGGCTGCATCATTATGGGATAGTAAATAAATCGCTCCACATTAGCTTTTTACAATTACATCATTTCTTGCAGGCTTTCACACTTTCACATAACAGTGGTACAGAGGAAAGTAACATGGGTTGCATTAACATTAGTTGATGAAGTAATGTGAAAGCGATATAACTTTGCACCAGACAACATTAACAACTGCTCGCGTTAGCCGGCGAGCTAACGCTATCTAACTTGAGCCAACTGAAGCACAAAATCAAAATGTGTTTTACATGCTTTGTAGTAATGTTAGCTTACCTGTCCAATAGGATGAAAGCCAACTCCGGGTCTGTTTTTATACCCAAAACTCCATGATTCAAAAGCCCTGCCGATGTTGATCCCTGTTTTCGTCCGAAGTCGATCCGATTCACATTTGGCCTGATGAGCTTCAGCAGATAAAACTTTTTTTGTTTTTTATCCTTATGTGGAGATTGCGTTAGAGTCTGTGTTGTGCTGGGTGCAGGTAGTTTCTTTGTGTTAGCAGACTTCATGTCCTAAGTTGCAGTGTCGTCGCTGCTGAGTGCAAAGTCAGTAGAACAACTACATATAGTCCCTTTAAGCCTGTTTGAAATATAGTATTGGCTTGAAAGCAGAGTTGGGCTCCGGCTTGTTTATTCCTCGTTTCCGTGATCGACAGATCTGGGTGATGGTTTAAGTTTAATGTGCGTTAGCACGTCGGATGTTTCCATTCACATAATGACTACAACAGCAGCGCAATGCCGACACACAGTCACGGTCCTCATACACCACTGTCTCTCCGTTGCTGTGGTAACATTCACCGACCAGTAACCTGCCGACTGGCCTTCCAGCTCCGCTGTTCCATTAGCGCTCGCCATAGTGTGAGCGCCACCGTCCTCGGCCTCAACCGCCACTTGTCCGTGTCTCTGGCTTCCTGAATTTCAGACACTTTCCCATTCTCAGGCAACAAGCTAGCGTTAGCTTGTTAATAGCCCGTCAGAGACGTTTTGTTTTCTTTCCTAACTGACTGATTCGCGCAGAGCTGGATGCCAGAGCTCGTGCACCGCGAACACTCCACAGTCCAGAGCATAAAGCTGAACACTGACGTAAACAGTAACATTACCGTTACTGACGTATAACATCAGTCACACCAAATGGGGAAATTATAGTCACACACATAAAAAGTGTTTATTTATGACGTTACGGCATTTTTTAATCCTACGAAAGGACAAGAACAAATTTAAGACCTTGGTAAACGAAATTTAATACTTTTAAGGCCTTATTTTTGGAATATGAAATTTAAGACTTTTTTAACACTTTAAAGACCCCGCAATGTGGTGTTTCTCTACTAATATCTTATTGCAAACTGAGACTACAATATTATTTAAGTGGCTTCATACCCTAAATGTTCCTGCCCATATAATCAGGGAAGAGTTCTAGTCTGGGTCTTCACTTGTTACCAAGGTTTAGCTCATAATATCTGATAAAGTGACAGATAAGGTTTCTTCTTTTTTAACTGCTTCAAGACATCATCAAGGCTACCCTGATTTTATTTTAAAACCCATTGATCTGGACTTAATGTAGAAGCTGTCTGAGTTTAGAAGAGCACAAACAAAATACAAAGAGAGATGAGTAGGAGGTCTATGGTGTTCAGTTTTTTTTATAAACTTTTAACTTCAGTTACAAATTTGGGAACAGATAATGTGTTAAATGTGTCTATGTCCGTGATGAGACCTGATTTTTAGGCACATTTTAAACATTTGTTTTACCTGAACACCACTTAAAGTATAGTCTTTAAAAATCCAAAATTGACCAACTTTTATAGAAGACTCACATGTGTGTGTATATAACTGACTTGGCTGTAAATTATCTAGTGTTGATGAACAACTTTGGCCAGCTTTAATAAAACAGAGCCATCCACAATAAAACCAGAGGGCTCATATAAACTAAACTTAACTATTTAATTAATTCTTTTGTCCCATCTCATTCTTATAGTTTACTTAAGGCTACTTCAGAATAAAGACAAGCACCATTTCATTAAGTGGAAGACCCTAGCATCTTTTTAATGCTCTGTCGCACTACACAGCAAAAATTAAGTAATGCTGAGAATTTCTCTGAAGGCAGCCAACAGGGTACACAACGCAACAGAAGGCGGTTTCTAATTTTTATGTTCAATGATTTCTCTTGCAAAATAGATGAAGGTATTGAGCTATGAAAACAGGAAAAGGAGAATACAAAAATACCTTGCAGGTTTTGAAGACCTCTGATGAATCCTCCTTTAAGTACAACGGTAGGCCGGCCAGTTACCGGCCAGCTGTTGTTCGAGCTGCTGTGATGTTGTTCTTGTCCTGTTGCACAAAGACAAGGTATGCATGTTAGGGTCTGCAGTTCTGTTCACTTTCAACATCAATGTAATGCAGTAATGCTGTAAAAATGTATTTACCTGTTCCTCATATGCCATCAAAGCGTCCTCCATCCTCACGACAAAACTTCCTGTCTTCCTCTTTTTGTAGAGCTTCAACAGCTGAGGTGTGTACTTGTCAAGTGCAGCAAAGAAGGAATACGGTAGGTTTTGATTGGTGATCCTGTGGAATTCACTGTAGAGCTGCATAGAAAACAAAAGCACAAGTTTTTTTTAAATCAACTCGCATCATTCATTAACTTTAAGCCATATAAGACTGTATGGGAAAATACTTTAGAAATATAGACAAAACCATATTAACACTAATATATTTTTTAAGCTCTTTATCCAGATCAAACAGTGCTGCAATCATGATTTTGACAATGTGTGTCTTGTCAATTTTTTAAGTTTTTACTCACTTGGGCTTCACAAAAGAGTGCAGGCCATCATTCTTTCAGTTCAGCAATGGGAGGAGTTGAATTCACAATTTCTTCACGCCTGAGAGCAAAGGTGCGCTGCATATATTGATGGATGATAATCATATCTCTATCAGTCACGGTCTTCTTGAACTGCTCCACCATCTCAAGCCTCTGGTTCTCCAGTGTGTCCTTAAGTTTCTCCTTGGGGATAATTGGGCAGGAAGGTTATTTTTCCTTCCTTTTGATGTTGGCCCTGGATGCTGCACCTTCTGGATAGGTCCTGCTGCGCTTTCCCACATTCACAGCCACAACCTTTATGCCAGTCACACCAAATGGAAAATTGCTCAGTTTGGTCCTGTAGTTGCCCATCTTGAAGCACAGGCTGTTCTTCCAACTCTCATACCCTGTTTTGGAACCTTTTTCTTTTAGACAGGGGTGTTTGCTCACCAGAGCCTCTGCAGCCATGGCAATATTTTTGGTACTGGGATATGCTTTATGCTTATATATTTTAGCAGCCATTCCTTCCAGTATGTTGTATTTTTGATCCCTAGTCAAGCTTACAGTTTTCCCCTCTTTGACAAATGCAGAGTTGCCCTCTCTTAGAGCATGCTCCACCTTGTAGGAGAATGTTGGAATAACAAAAACCTCTGGCTATCGGCAAAGACGCTCTGGTGAATCTGTGTTATCAGACAGTAGCACTGTATCGTGTGTGCTGGTTGAACTAAGATCTGGCTCAAGATATGTAACTATCTTAATGGTTGCCTTGGATGGTAGGTCCTCGATGTTGACTGAATTGCATAGGGCATTGTCAAATTCTGGGTCTTGAAACTGAAGACGAAGGTCATAATCAAGGTTCATCTTATTTTATTTCTCAATTATGAGGGCATTTACACTCTCAGGACGAGAGGGCAAAATAAGCCTCTCAGCGTTGATATCATCAAGGATGACCCTTAGTTTCAGGACATCAGTCGCTTCCATTTACACTGTGTTAGGGAAACCTGTAACATAAAACAGACACCGCTACTCTAGGTGCTGCTGCTATTTTTCACTAGCTGCCTGGACCAACCACACTCTGTAGCTTCATTAACCATTCAGACAAGAGAGTGGTAACAATCTAAACATCACGCTCTCCCAAAGTAAGTATTGGTTAAACATTTTAAAACAGAATATGGTATTATTGGGATATCCCAAGTGTACTCACAGACAGTTAACCACTACATTGCATGTATATTACCCCTCAGGTCCCTGAGAAGAAGGCTGGGGATGTGCTGCTCTCTTACTCGGACACTGGAATGAAATGCTTAGTTGTGAGAATTAGCTTGCTTGAAACCCTGTAGGCAAACAGCGGCATTCGGTCAGTTAGCTGACATACAGATTTCACTGTATGGCCCTTGCTTTTATGATCTGTTAGCTCATATGACCGCAAATGCTCAACATACCAGGCCTCATAGTCCTTAAGTAGAAAGAAGATGTCATTTCTGATAAGTAATATGTTTCTGATCTCACACACAGGCATGGCAGCATGTGCCCCAGTGCAAACAAACATGCCAGCCACAAAAGTTGTGCCTTCAATGGTTACCTGTTTTGTGCCATATACACTTCTGCTGTCTGTGATGCTCGATATTAACAGATGTGTATCAGTAGGCAATGACTCAACATAGACAGACTCCACTTTTGAAGTCTGTACTGGTGGCTTGAAAAATCTTGGTGATGACAAATAGAATGCCATCATGTTTTGGTGTCTCTGCCAAAGTTTTCAACACATTTTTGTTTATGAGTGCCACGAGCAACTGCCTTGAAGACTTTCTGCCCATGGGCAGCAAGGTTATCAGCCGCAACAGAGTACACTGTGCCTTTGAGACAGTGACCAAATGTCTGTAGTTAAAGGTGAAATTGTGGAATACTGGCCATGATAGAATCTGTAATGTCTCAAGAACTATTTTTAAGGCACTAGAAAAAACACACAATTTACATTTCCACCAGTCACTAACAACAAAAAATACAGTTTGCCCAGGTTTGTCTACACAGTAGCCTAACTGTTAAACTTGCTATTTGCTTTGATCTAAAGTTATATTTTTTCACCAATGTATTTCAATGTATTAACGTTAATTCCTGAGAGTGGAGAACGTGACTGAAAGCGCCAAATCCAGCCCAGTAGTGATGGCAAGTTCGAGTCTTTTGACAGACTCGTTCATTCAAATCTCGTTCATTAAAATGAACTAATCTTTTTTTGAGTCATTTCGTTCATTTCATTCATTTGAACTAGGCTGGTTATTGTGGTGCTGCAGCCCTCTAGTGGGTGATTAAAAAATAAAGCTGTTCTCAAACTCGGAAGGCTGCCTGGCTTGCTTTATTTGACAAAGTATAATGCAGAAATTCACCTCTTGATTACTGTATCATCATTATATAAAGCCCCCTGGGCCCACAACCAGATTCAAACCATGTAAAAACCACAGAAATATGTTGTCTATATGCAATCACCACTACTCCGGCTAGATCCTTCCATTTTCACAATCTTTCCTGAGTATACAACCTGACCAGCTATATAAAGGCTTATGTATATAATTACTATCATTATCTCTGAAGTGCTCATTCATACAGTAGCCTAACGTCCCTATCCATGAGTAAAATATTAATATCA
>NC_060172.1:19002657-19018481 GCF_021292245.1 Micropterus dolomieu | reverse complement strand
GTTATCTGTTTACAGGGCTAACGCTAACGTTGCTACGTGGCTGTGTAATATTGACCGGGTCTGTTTATTTTGGAGAGGAGACGACCTCTGAGGTAATTCGGCTCCAGGTAGAACCTTGTCAGGGCTCTGAAGTGGACCCACAACAACTCTCATCAGCTGTTAGCTGTAATGTTAAACACTAGCAAACTAAAGTTACTGCGGCTGTGTTAAAACTATAACTTAGCACAACATCACTGCGCTGTAATAACGGTATGCTTTATTAAATGTCACATAATTAACAAAATAGATATATAATATCAGTCCAGTGACTGTTACCTGACAACCGACCTGCCTCTCATTCTCCGGCGCTGGCAGCCTCTGAGCCTGCCGAGTGAATGAAAGACTGAGGACGACCCATGTGAGCGGTGAACGAGTCGTTCATTCCTGCTCCACAGTAGCTGTCACGTGACAAATGAACGACTCAAACAGTCTTACACAGGATTAGGTCTTATGAACGAAACGTTCTTTGAACGACACAACACTACAGCCCAGTGTAACTGTTGAGCTGTAGGCAGCATTGGTTCACAAGTAAAGTGAACGTTACCATGTAAAATCCAACATATTTTCATGCATATTCTCTCTTTAAATAATGTTTAACAGTTAGCTAGGTCATTTCCTTGTTGTGCGATTTTATATTAATGTAACATCAGTTAACGTTAATACGTTTAATAGCCTTAACTTAAGGTTAACATTACTTTGCTAACCGAAAGAAAAGGACATATTAACGTTTTTTTTTGTTTTTGTTTTTTTTTCCTTTAGTTTTTTTATTGACAAATATTCCATATACAAAAACATGGCATTGACTTGTCACATACTGCAGAAAGGATCAAGTACATATCAAAGATAGGGGAAAACAAAAAAGATAAAAGAAGATTAAATAAAGGAAAACGGCTAGGGTTTTTTTCCCAAATCATATTCTGCTATAATACTAAACTCATTGCATTCTTTGTTTTCATAACATTAAGGGCTTTTGTAAAGGAAAGAAGCTCATTATGAAATACACAAAACTTAGGATTCACTTTCAAAAACTTTGACTTGTGAATATAAAATTTCCAGAGAATGACAATGTTGTTAATCAGAAAGTTGTCTTTGTTGTTGTCCATGACACAACCATAGATAATGTCGTTAAGAGAAAAGTTTTTGAGATGGAAAACCTTGGGGTAAGGACATATTAACATTACTTTAGCTAGCGAGCCAACATAGTTTGCTATCGTTAACATAAAATGTTACTTAGCCAATTTATCGTCGAATCAACGAATGACTTTGAAACAAAGTGACATTCAAGTAACAATTTTTAAATAACGTTAAAAGTTTTTTCTGAACCACTGAAGCAGAAATTGGTGCAAGCTAACATCAATGTTAATGTTTGCAACAAGTCTGCAAGTTAGCTAACTTAGTAACCTTACAATTCAAACAGCATGACAAACAGTTTGCAAACCAGTTAGTGTCAAATATCAAGAGTTCTGTTGTTACAACCTACCCCACAACTGGGGTGAGTTGTAACACTAGCTGGGGATGGAGGTCACAGTGACAGGTAATTTGCTAAAATAAGATCCACATAATACAATTTATACATAAACATGATTAGCACTGTCACCTCACAACGCCTTTCTGTGTGGAGTTTGCATGTTCTTCCTGTGTCCAAGTGGGTTCTCTCCGGGTGCTCTGGCTTCCTCCCATCATCCAAAGACATGCAGGCTAGGTCAATTGGTGTCTATAAAATTGTCCTTAGGTGTGAGTGTGAGTGGGTGATTGTCTATGTGTGGCCGTGCTGGCGACCTGTCCAGGGTGTACCCCACCTTTCACCCGATGTAAGCTGGGATAGGCTCCAGCCCCCCGCGACCCTGTACGTAGGATAAGCGGTTGACGATGGATGGATGGATGGACAATGTGTTGTGACTACATTACAAAAGGTAAACTCTTTTTATTGGAAGGTAGGACATGATTATCATACTGTACCATCAGCTGCTGCTGAGAAGTAGTTTAACCTAAAAACTGGTTACACTCACAAACATGGGAAATGAAAATGAAAGAATTAAAACAGACATACTTTTGCAATGGAAACAGGTCAAACAGGTCTTGGACAGTAGTGGCCCCACCCTGGCCACGGAGATTTATAAAATAAATTGCCACAATAGATATAATCAGTCAGTCAACTTTATACATAACAGGAGTTGACCCAAAGTGCTTTCCAAGAACATATATATAGACAGTCTACAAGACGACATCAAGTCCAAAGGTACAGTATAGTCATATCTAATAATTATTGGTGATATAAAACATGTAAGAGGACATTTAATTAGCATTTCTCGAACAGCTATTGACAAGATTAAGAATGAACTTTCATGCTAAACTCTTATACCTTTGACGTTGTTGCTACCTGACACTACCTGGGCAAGGTAGGTAGTTAATGACTAATACTGGATTTGCCTCAAAGGCCATCTATGATAACCAGTATAATAATCTGTGTTTTTTATCCACTGTGTCTGTCAGGCAGGTTGTGCAATGATGTCAGGGTTGGCTGCGCTGTGTCTCCTGCTCCTGCAGACTGGAGCTTTTGGGTTTAATATAGGGCTTTTCGGAGGAGACTCACTGAGTCATCAGATGATCAGTCAGAGTGCAGTTTTAAATACCACCGTGCAGGTGTGCCGCGCTATGGCCTTGGCTGAGGGAATAGACTTCACTTTTCCTGTAAGGATAAAATTCAACCAAATTATATTGACTATTTATTTTAAATGACCAGTGCTTGTATTATTAATAAATGTGATTTGCCTCTGCAGTAATGTCAGTGTGTGTGTGTGTGTGTGTGTGTGTGTGTGTGTAGCCACAGCCTTTTACTGCTGAGTCTGTTGCTGTTGCCTGTCAAGCGTCAAAATCATCCAAGAGCTTCAGCCAAACCATCAGTTTAATCCAAAAAAACAACTGGCGAGTAGACATCTTTCATGTCTTTGACTCAATGTATCACTTTGACGATGAGAGTTTTTCAGAGGGAAGGAAAATCATCACAGAAGGATTATCAGCTGTGAAGGCCAGCAACAAGTTACAGAACTTTGGGGCAGCAAGACAAAAACTGGGAGAAATCTTACACACTTTACAGGTACTTTGTATTAATTGTTTCCATTTTAAGTTTCTTACACAAATGTTACTTATTCAAGTTCACCAAGCAGCAGTATTCTGTTTGCAGCTGTTTTTGACATTTTGCAAATATTAACTATATTATTAACTTGTCTTCCTTTTTCAATAATAGGATTTCTACAGTCATAGCAACTGGGTGGAAATGGAAAACAAACTCCCAAACTCCAATCTGATCAGATCAGACACCAGCATTGGGAACATTGCAGGTAATAGTTCATGTGATGTCAGTGTGTGTTTATCTTTCTTACCAAAACAAAGCAAAGCAGAGATGGAGAAAGATATGATATGATTAGAGAGATCATTTTACAAAATAAAACTCTGTCAAAATGTCCCGGGGATGTTCTTTTCCACAGCTAAAACCAGAGCAACCTGTCGCAACTGTAATGGAGACGACTGCAAAAACAACATTTTGGAGGACATCCTACAGGAAAAGATACTTACCTCTGGATATTTCGGTCTTGTGCCTTTTATCTCCACCAAACCGAATGGTAAATTACCTATCTGCCCACCAATTGTGTGTAATTTAGAGTGCAAATGCGATTTGCTATAAAATTGAGAAATACATGTTTGTCATTAGGCTTATAAATGGACAGCTCAAATGTCACATCTCTATAGCAACAAATGCACCCAATAATAGCACCTGTGTCATCCTCATATATGAAGAAACGACAGTTGTGGTCAATGTGGCTGGCAAGTTAACTGCCAACAAATTAGTGTGCCTTGTTTCCTCATTGTGCAACAACTGATAGGATTATATGCAGTAAATACCTAACATTCCTAAATCAATGTCTTCCCAACAACAACAGTTCTCTTTGTGTGCTTCCCTCCAACACAGACACGCACTACTGCTGCTACTATGCTCTGTGCGCCCAGACAAAGCAGTCTAAAGTACCATCATGTGATGGATTTTAGAGTCAGAATGTGTCACCTAGACTATTGTAAAACAGACGTCGAAGAGAAATGCCAGTGCTTTCATTGTCAAAATCCTGAAATGTCACTATAAACAGCATGCAAAGGAGGTTTCCACAGTGCTAAAATGACATTACAGCTGTTCATTTAGCTGACGCTTTTATCCAAAGCTATTGCTATATATGTCGGAAGTTGCACACCTCTAGAGCAACTAGGGGTTAAGTGTCTTGCTCAGGGACACATTGGTGTCTCACAGTGGATTTGAACCCAGGTCTTTTACACCAAAGTTATGTGTCTTATCCACTGCTCCATCTCCACCCTGCAATGATGCAATCTTTTTTGAGCATTATTAATACATTAACCTCCTGAATCACGGCAAGCACATTCTTCTTCAGCAGAAAAGCAAGAGATTATGGTTAAATAAGAAAGAAAAGCTGCCTACTTAAAAACAACACCACGTCATGAACACAGGCCAGCTAAGGCACACACCCAGTTTAATGCCCACAAACACATCCACAGCCACACAAACAGGTGCTCAGCGGCGACCTGACCCCTTTTAAACTGGAGCACAGCAGCCACACCAAATCCCTTGAAAAAAGCATCTGACAAACCTGCATTGAGCAAAATCTTCACAGTGTCCAAAATCCAAAACAATCTTAGTTGGAAGCTTTACAACCCTCTCCTCCTGTTCTTTTCTGTCCTGTCTTTTCTTGAAACAACTTTCACAAGTTTCAATGTGTGCTTCAGTGGGCTCTGCTAAGTTACTCTACTTGTCCGATTTTGCGTTTCACCAAGCGAAAGTCGTGTCGTCTTGTCACATGATCAAATAATAACTTAAGACTGGACAGCCATACACATATTACCCAGCAATCATCATTACGTATGTAGCTATTTGACATGAATACCAAAGAAAATAAGACAATATTCATTCTGTGGAATCTGTGGAGTTAAATTGTTTGTTTGCTTGTTTTTTACTGCTTGCTACAGACTTTTGAGGGTAAAACTACTGACTGACACCACGGCAAAGGTATATATATATATATATATATATATATATATATACCAACGTAATCAAAATGGTAACACCAGTAGGAGGAGAGCTGGGAATCTAATGTTACATGATAAACTTAGATGCATTTGACAATATAATTGACAGTTGATGCTCCCATCATGGGCCCCTGTACTGTGTTTCTGCACTGCCTATAACTACGCCCCTGCAAATGTGTATATGTATGTTTTGGAAATGTCAAAATGTTTAACATCTATATGGTTGATGTTGTTGCGCACATTTTATATGTAAATCCTGCATTCAAAATGTATTTAAAGCAACTAGAATCGATCATTTATAACTACCATTGTATCAAATGACAACGTGAAAACAGTGTGACAATATAAAGGGGTCGCTCATAGTGTTGAACCTAAAGAGAATTAAAACCTGAATCTGCAGCTCTGCTCTGCGGAGCTTTTACAGTAAGTTTCAGCTCATTGTTTAGCTATCGTGCACCAACTTACCTGTTCTGGAGCCTCATTTATAAAAATGTTCTTAGATTTATTCTTGTGTTTGTGTGCTTTGATTAATAACAGATGTGTTACATGTTCTAAGTATCCCATTTGTAACTAAAGCTGATCTATAAATCTGAAATTATATCTTTCTGAACATTTCTTGGGAGGCAATAGCGATTTATTAGCAATGGATCATAAGCGCAACAAATTCATTCTGATCTCTGAAAAGTCTTTTCTAAAACCAGAATTTTCAATGTCTTCCAATAATGCAAGAACAGTCATGGTTCCTTATTTTTTGATTTGACACATTAATTTTTGAACGTTTAAAAATTATGCAAAATGTGCACTACGCAAAAGAAGTTAAACTGCAACGTTAAATGCCACTGCTGATTAAACTTAACAGAAAGCAAAATTAATATCACTGCTAGAATTTGTATGAATTATACATTTGGGACACAGCTCTAAAAATGATTTATATTTCTAAGTCATCAGAAGTTATTCTCTGGGAACTATGAATGTCTAACGTTGTTAAAATCCATTAATTAGTTGTTGAGATGTTTCAATCTAGGCCAAAGTGGTGAAACCACTGGCAGAGTAACTTTGTTATCCCTATAGAGCCATGCTGCTAGAAACCCACATTTACAGAGAGCATTGTGAAAAGCTGTGTGGTAGTCTCTAAAGGAGAGGGATGTGTATACGGCTGTATGAACCACTTTCTTCTCATTGTATTTCCAGTGCTGAAAAGGAAAATGCAGCCATGGAGGTTTGTTTGATGCTAGCGTGCTTAAAAACACATTTTTACAGATAAGACGGTCTTGTGACAAGCAGTGTTGTAGTCTCTAAAGAAGTGGTAAATGTTAAGCTGTATGACAAACTGTTCTGGTTCAAATGCTGAACAGGAAAATGCAGCCATGGAGGTTTCCTTGATCAAACAAGTAGGATCGAGCCTAAAGGTGGGATCAACAAAGACAAGAGAAGCGCGAGTCATGGACATCTCCACTTTACAGCAGCAAATATGGCAATAGCTGCAACCAGTGAGCTACTAGAGGACGTTCGAGGGGCTGCTGGTGACAGAGCATTCCTGCAGTATGTAACTGCATGTTTCAGTTATGTACAGAACTGTAAGAAGGCAAGGGGATTTAATCTGTGTTTTATCTGTCTCTCTCCATCCCTTAGAATGATGGGACTCTCCAAAGGATCTGGTAAAGCTCTGTGTTTCGTCATCGACACAACAGGAAGCATGAGAGATGACATTGAAGCAGTTAAGGATGTCACTTCCTCTATAATCGACAGTAAAGTGGGAACAGAGAATGAGCCCTCAGTTTACATTCTTGTACCTTTCAATGATCCAGGTAGGAGTTTTTTTCCTCTAAAGTGAAGTTAAAGGGGTGTTTGTGTTGTCAAGTTTATGAAAATGCTCTTCATCTATGCCTGCTAAACTGTAATCAATAAAATAAACCCGCAGAATTATGTGTGCTGTCATGTGCAGTAGGCCTATATTAAGGAATAATTCTTCCTGAACCCCAGATTTTGGGCCACTAACAAAGACTACAGATCCAAAAGTCTTCAGGAATACTATTAATTCACTGTCAGCAAGTGGTGGAGGAGACACGCCAGAAATGAGTCTTTCAGGGCTGCAGGTGCTGTGATGTCTTTGATACTACTTAAAAATATACCTCTACAAAATATACCTCTGACAAAAGTTAAAAGTAAAACTATGTTGAATAACTGCCGTCCTCTCTTAATCATCTAGCTGGCTTTAACTGGCGCTCCTTTAAATTCTGAGATCTTCCTCTTCACGGATGCACCTGCCAAAGACACATACCTGCAAAGCACAGTGCTCGCACTCATAGAACGCACTAAGACAGTGGTGAGTAGTGTCACTGTAAAATATTAACAAATGGTTTAGAAAATGATGTGAAATAAATGTGTTGTTGACAATAAATTGAAGAGTCATAATGTCTGTGAAGATTCTCAGTCATCCAGGTCACCTTGGATAACCAAGGAAGGTTTGGTTGGGAAACAACAAACGTTCACTTTGGGCCCTGGGTGAGAGCCAACGATAATTGTTCAGGCCTCGAGTGTCTCCAAAGCCCATAACGACTGTTACAACAGCCAGGAGCACTAACGAATCAGTGGTTAAATAGATTAATTTCCCTACCAGTCAGTCAGAACTGAAGAAGTTTCTCGGATGTGATGTGAAACTAAGTCCAGTTTCCCTTGATTTTAACCTTCCTTGGATAAAGAAGATACATTTGAAGGTTCAGTGTGTACGTTTTAGTGGCATCTAGTGGTGAGGGTCACGAATTGCAACCAACTGCTAACTGTGCATTCACGCGCTCCTCAGATGGTACCATTTCACATTAATTCTGATGACAAAATTTCACTTTAACAAATGGAAATTAAGCAGTCAAAACTTTGTACCTTTTCTCCACGAGGTTGTACATTAACAACAAAAAAATTGTGAAAACTGTCAACACATCCTCTTTTAATATTTTTATATAATATAGACTTCCCCAGGCAAAGTTTTTTCCAGGAGAAGCTACGGTGGCGGCTGTTGCGCTAAAATTATTTAGCACAACAGCCGCGGACAAATGGTAAAGCACAAGTATTAACTTTTGCTTTACCATTTGTCCAACTTTCACTTCTCTTCTTCCTTCTAACAAGCCAGATGACTACTGCTACTACCACTACTGCTTCTTCTTCTTCTTCTTCCTCCTATACGCATTCAACGTAGTGATGAAACCGCGGTCTAAAAAGGTTACATTGCTTACACTTATTTGTATTCAACAAACATAAAAAACTGACACTTGGTGAAACATTTAAAGAACCAAAATTCATGGCAAATCCATCAAATATTTCGACCAAAATGGTGGATGGTCTGACAAAAGTGCTTCTTTCATGTTATAACATTAAAGCATTCTGTGCTGGCTATTAAATTATGATATTAGTAAACAATTTTGGTCATAATTTTAACCTGACATCTCTCTAATAAAGGCAAGAATTTCTGTCGATTATGTCAGTGTCAGTTTTTGGGCAAGATACTCAGAAATTGTAATAAGTTACTAGTTACTTATTACTCCTTAAAAAAGTAACTAGTTACGTTACTTGTTACGTTACTATATTACTTTCACCACCACACCCCCAAAACAAAGCAGTCCCTCCCGACTTTAACTGATGTCATATTCATAACAGCAGCAAGGAAAATGTTTTTTTACAAAACTTTAATGTTTCTTAACACCACCCAGAAATAAAAAAATCCTTACTTTTGAACTACTGTTTCTTTTTCTGCACATGCATTTTGAATATCAGTATTCAGTGCTTTTACAAAACATAACGTTGCTCTCCCGACAAGTGAATGCATCACTGGCAGTAGTGGCCGGAGTTTCTATCTATAAGTTTCCTGTTGCTGTGCTGCTTTAACAGATGCTTCAATAAATTAGATATAGAATTGGTCATGGTTGAAAGCTTGTTGCTGGTTGCACAAAGTTTACAACAGACGAAGGTGTTCTTTGCATCTTAGACTGTGACACAATAATGGTGATACTTACAGCTGTTACGCCTATCTTCCTCGTTCTCCATTCTTCCTTTAGCTTTTCGGCTAACAGCTGACTTGAACAACATAAGGTCCGGTACCGAGTAACGTGTTACTGCCCAACACTGCACATGGTGGGTGTGTTGCTGCGGACCTAAGGGAGAGCAGTGTCGCAGTTGGTGCAATGTGGACATGCGACACGTTCAGAATTAATCAAAATACGAGAGGCAGAGTGGAACAAGTCGCGCGGGTGGGGCTCCAGAATGAATAAACTTTGAATAAACTTTTCTTGTCACATAGCAAAATTAGTTATCTGCATTTAACCAATCCAAAGTAGGCCTATTGGGAGCAGTGGGCAGCCGCAGTTTCCCCCCACCCTATTATCATTTCTGACCATTTGGTGAATTGTAAACATAACGCCTTTTGGTTAACTTAAAACTTACAGCCCCAGTAAGTGCATTTTTCACCTTAAATTGTCATTCATCTGTTTTATTTTTCAGGTGAACTTCATGATTACTAACATACTGGGATCTCGTCGTAGAAGACAGAGTGGTAATGACCAACAACAACAACAAAGTCGGATGGTAAAATCAGATGCTCAACTGTACAGAGACCTGGCTCAGGCTTCCGGAGGTCAGGCTATTGAAGTCACAAAGAGTGACCTCCCAAATGCCACTAGCATCATAACAGAGTCCTCCAGCCCCTCTCTGGTATCAACAAAATGCTCTCACTTTTCTAAACATAAAAAAAAGTTGTGTTCCGTTGTGTCACCAGTTTTATTTATGTTCCTAGGTGACCCTTCTGCAGGCGGCCAGGAGTCCAGGAAAGACAGAAAATTTCACCTTCACAGTTGACGAGTCAGTAAGAAACCTTACAGTTTACCTCACTGGGAGCTCTGCGATCTTTACTCTCATCAGTCCCTCAGGTGATACTTTTTTGCAGATTAAATATTTAAAAGTTATTACTTGTATTATTGTAGCAGTTAATAGGCATTAATTTAACACTGACACAAAAACACTGATTTTAAGGGGAAAGAAATTCTTGACCCCATTTGGTGGTAATATTAGGCCAAGTGTGGCACTGTGGTACAGAGAAAACAAAGCACACTACAACTTTACTACAGCTGATCTAAGAAAATGAAATGTTTCATTGTTTAAAATGAATGCAAAAAAGTTTATCTCTTGTCCTGTTAACGAATGTTTGCTTATAGGTGAATCACAGCAAAGCACGGACATGACAGGAGCATTGATCGCTGCATCCCAGTCAGTCGGAAATTTCAAGACTCTGCAGCTAAAAACACAAGTGGGACTGTGGGAAATTGAAATGGTTTCAACAAGTCCCTACAGTCTCAAGGTTGTAGGTGAGATCACATAATAAATAACTTTATTATTATTTTAGGTGTAACTACCTCGTATACCTACCCAAATTACAACAGTAAGTAATATGTAGCCATGCACATAGGTTTGGTATTATTTATATAGAGGAGGTGGATGAAAAAATGTACAATTTAAAATATACAACAACAATGTGTCTTTCCACAGACACTGTTGCAGTCACTCGGAAAAGTCCCAAGATTTAGCTTTCAGCAGTTTTCACTGGAACTACTCTCTGCAGAACGAATTTTGTATTTGCTGTTTTGTGGAGACTTTGTAGTTTTAGTCTTTAAACAAAATTATGGTGATAAATATGCTTCACAGAAATGGTAGAGGAATGAATACCTTACAGATGATCAGGATTTTATTTTATTTTTATCTTTTATTTGCAGGTGAGACTCCCATTGACTTCCTGTTTGACTTTTTGGAGGTATCGCAGGGCCCGTTTGGAGGTTTTGATGTTGTAGACAATCGTCCCAGAGCTGGTAAAGGAAACAAAACTTGTGATTTGCCAAAGTAATTTGATTTACTTAAGCATTTAGTGGATTCTCTATTTTGCTAAAGGTGTCAACAGTACTCTGATGGTGACGGTAACTGGGAGTGACACCACCACGGTGACAGAAGTGATCCTTGTTGAGTCATTGGGGTCAGGAGAAGTTAATGGCAGCGTGGAGGCTCAGGGTGGAGGACACTTCTTAGCTCAGTTTGACAGGATACCATCACAGGAGTTTGTGGTGCTTGTAAAGGGGCAGAACAACATCGGTTCCTCCAAAGAGTCCTCAGTGATGTTCCAAAGGCAGTCACCCACCAGCATCAGAGCCTCTACTGTGACTGTTACAGCTGTAAGTAAAAAGCATCCATGACTTTTAAGCTAGGTTTACACTGCCACAGTCTTTCAGTTAAACAGCTGATGCTGACTGTTTTCCACTTTCCTTTTTGTTTTCCTTTCATTTTTAGGGTGATTCACAGAGTGTCTTAGTACCAGGAACACCACTTTCAGTTCCCTTCTCAGTGACGACTGATGGTGTGGGAGGAAACTTCAGGATCCAAGCTACCAATGACCGAGGTTTTACTTTAACATCCCCATCCACTTTATTCCTGGAAACTGGAGGCAGTGCTGATGGTACAGTGAATCTCACTGCACCTCTTGACACCCCATCTGGTACTGACGTCACCCTGACTGTTGAGGCCGAGGATCCGCGAGGTGCAGACACCAACTATGTTGTTCTGCGTTTCACTGTCCTTAAAACGGTAACTCTCGAGTTGAAGAAAATCACATTCCAGTAAATGTTAAGTCAGTGAATGATCAAGCTTATTTAATCCTTTCATTATTGGATTTATCAATTTTTCTTCTCCTCATAGGTGACCGATTTCACTCAGCCAGTGTGTCAGCAGCTCAGCCTGCAGTCCAACTGCTCTGATGATTGCACCTTGTCCATGTGGGAGCTCTCTGTTCAGGTGACTGATGGGGCTAATGGGACGGGTATTGACCGTGTAAGCCTCAGACAAGGCAACGGTACCATGAATACCAGCCTGGACGCTGACAACAAGAACATAACGCTGGTGTTCTACAATGCATCTTGCTGTTCGCCTGATGTGGAGCTGCTGGTTGTGGATCGGGTGGGTAATGTAGGCTCCTGTGTCTACAGTGTCCGGACAACAGCTACCGTCACTACACAGCCTTCAACATCTACACAGCCTTCAACATCTACACAGCCTTCAACATCTCTTGTGTCTGTCTCCACCAGAGTTGTTCAGTCTTTTCTTCCTTGCCTTAGCATCACAATCTTAGGCCTCATTTTAGTGTGGCAAAGAGTTACATTTTAAAGTGTTCTTTTGGCTTTGGAAAATCAACTACATACTCAGTCAGTGGCCTGTTCATTTGATACACATAGCTAAAACTAAAACATTCCACTACAACAGCTCCACAATAAATCCTATGAATTAGTTTGCTTGAGCTAAAGGTGACGTTATCAAAATGATCCAAACACAAAAATCTAAAGATATGCAGTTAAGTTCTTATGATGGCACTGGCCAGTACCATGACAACACTGAATATGCCATCCATTACCATACATTTACCACAGTAGTTTTTCGTGGAGGATGGTTATAATGTTCAGTTTTTATTGAATTATTTTGCTACGTGAACCTAATCACCTGCCAACTGAGTGTATGTACAACTGTGTGATTAATCTTACTGTAAAACTAATTAAATTCTTTAAGCTATGCAATTTGTTACCCAACTGTAAAGTATGTATTACAGGGTGCTTGATGCCATTCTAACTTTTTAAAAAGCTTAACGGGGTTGTGAATATGTCATTATTAAGATACAGACCATGTGAACACACAATCAAGGATCATGCATTCATATTTTGAGTACTATTGATAATACTGATATTAAGTTGTGAAACGGTATTGTTGATTGAATGATTAGATTTATTTGATCATTTAAAATTAAACATACATTTGAGGCCTGCTTCTCATACAGCTGATTAAAAACATGGTGACACAATATACCTAAAAAATGGATGTTCTCTGTCTTCCTTTTGGTAGAAAGGTGCATGGTAACAATTGACCTAGCAGTGTCTGATTGTGACATAAAAATGAAAGCAAACCACAGAATCAAAAAGGAAACAAATACTGGTCCAAACATAAACTGTTCCATTGTTTCAAATGGGAGCAGCACAGAACATCAATGGCTCCTCCCCAAACTAACAGGGAAAAAATCATTATATCAGCTCCCCATAGTGGAAAATAAGCATCAATGACTTATACAATGTAGAAACTGTAGTACATCGGTGCATCACCATAAATAATCCAACAAGTAAGAACACAAGGCCTTTTTTTATTCCACTTCTTTAATGTGATGTTTCAATCCAGCATGGGTTTTTATCTGGTGAAACGGATGTAGTGCTTTTCCCTGTCCATATAGTCTAAGTTATAAACCAGTTTGGTCACTGATGCACACTGACAAATAACAAAAGATACACAAGTTAGATTACAAAAAACAAAAACATGCTTCCACAACAGTAGTAACACTAACACACAAACTAACTAATATTCATCTACACATAACCGCTAAATTAAAAATCCTAAATAATTTAATTTATATAACGAATCAATTAATGAATGCAAGGCAGAATAGGGAGTCTATATCATTATTGATCAAACCAATTTATATCTTTACTTTTTTCTCTTTTATGTAGGCCCCCTGCCATTGATCAAGTGCCATTGATCTGTGTAAATAACCAAATGCTTTTTTTTTGCAGTCTGCAAAAGTGCCGTTAGTTATGATACTGCATTTTACTCTGCTTTAGTGCGTAAAAACAAACTACTGGTGATTTCTATAGTCAATAAATTTCTTCTCACCTACTCAATGGTTTGGTCAGACCAAATCACTATTGTTTATATTGATGGCCTTCACTTGTACAGCAACTATCTATAAACTTGCCCACTACAGCGACAACACCACAGCTAACAAAATGCAGTTCACTACGACGGTAGTCGAATTTTGCATGCCTGCTGAGAATTGCATGCACTTCCAAATATTGCATTTAAATGCTATAATATTCTTTGTGGGATTCATCAATGGTGAGAAATGACTCGAAGTACTGGTATATATTTTATGAATGTTTAGAGTCCTAAATATTATTTTACACTTAGTAGAAGTAGCATTCCTTGAGATTCAGCAAAATTATGTTGTGATAACCACGTCTAATCGATGTGCACAGCAAAGTGTCTAAAAAAAAAGAAAAGTGATTTTACGGGTGGGGGTAGGGGACAATCTTTTGGCTGGTAGCAGTTGTCGGGTAACCAGCGGAGAGGGAAATTTTTGCTCCCATGTAATAAATGGTCCTGCACATATCCACTCCCATAATTCAGCAAATCTTCATACAGAGACAGGCTAGTGTTTCCCTCTGTTTTCACTCTTTGTGCTAAGCAGACCGAATGCCAGATAAAGCCTTATATTTAAATGATTTAAAAATAACTCACTACCAGAGAGTGAATAAGTTTCTTTCCCAAAATTACTTTTTGGTTGTTAGTGTGTGTTAAGCTTCAACAATATTGGAGCCAACATTCCCAAAATGCAAAAATTAAACAACTTAAAATCATGCCCAATCCAAGCAAATTATGTCACAAGGGTTGTTTCATAAAATACTGGAAAGCTCTATGTAGCTATATCTTATGGAGCCACAGAAAGCATTATACAGCTGCTTTCACAGGATGATTTGAACCATTACTGAAGCGTAAACTGAACTTCATGTGTACAATTATTTATTTTCTGAAACTATCACTATATTTGGACAGTAGTACATGAGACAGATAATCTTTGAAAAAAAACGGCACGGAAGAAGGACTCCACCCCCTCGCTGCACCAGTCGCCAGCTATGACTATCCCGCCGCAGTCATTGAACATAACGCACACTATGAATAAAATAAGATAAAACATTACAATCCATTTGTGGAAACTTGTCTTTGGCTGGATCCTGAATGTGCTGTTTTGTCCTGACAGAGCCTAGCCTAAATCCCCTCAGCTGCTTTGCTCCCCCTCAACACTGATTGTCGGTGATTCCAATAGTGTGTCTTTTACGCACACTGAAAAAAATAATTAATTGGATTTACTCAATTGAATAGTGGACATTGGTTGCACACAATTATTTTGCTTTGGTAGCCACTTACACAGTTGTGTTCAAGCAACCCAGATTATTCACGTTCAAGCAACACAGACTATTCATGCTCAATCAACACAAGTACTTTATATTGCTATAAAGTTAATGAAATGGGATTATTGTAAATATCCTTTTCACATGAAATTAAATTATAATTTCTATGTTCTAAATCTATATGTATTAACAAAATAAATTACAGTTAACCAAGGAAAGTGGAAATCAAGGGCAACGGCACTAGTTAAAGTTTCTTGAAGGGGTTTTGCTTCTCATCTGAGACGCTTATTTAGTTCTGATTGAACAACTACCATTCAGCCACAACTGAAGAAGCCTCTTAGATGAGAAGTGAAACGTCTTCAAGAAACCTTAGCCAGTCCAGTTGCCATTGATTTCAACCTTTCTTGGATAACCATGACCTGGATGACTCGTCGTTAACATTTCACTTAACTATTCTAAACACTAACAATATATTTTCATTAAAAACTATGAGTCCGTTAAATTCTGACCTTTTATTCAACAAATGAATGTGCTTCACAGGTGTGTGGCTAGAAAGAAATGGCGCTGAGTTTCCAAAATTATATGTTCACCATACTATGCCATGGGGATGTCAAGATTTGACAAAGATATATAACATATGTAATAGTAAAATGTGCCTAGTACTGG
>NC_060172.1:18994891-19002557 GCF_021292245.1 Micropterus dolomieu | reverse complement strand
TTCTCTCTCACTGGTAAAGTTACTCTGAGCTACGCAACCGTTTGTTGCAGGTGCTTAACGAGCGGTCAAGATCAAAGCGGTCCCCGCATTAGTCTCACTTTCATCTTGTAAAATCTGATATTTACTTTGCTCTCTTCGAAAATGGGAGTCCCACATTATTTCATTGCGGTTACCAGCAGGCTATTAGCAAAGCATACTTACAGAGTTGAGCTGAGCGACGGTGGAATCGACCCAGGGCGAGTTGAGCTGGAAGCTGCAAGTGGGAACGTCGGAAAAAGCGCGGACTATTCTTTCTTCTTCCCGAAATGCATTTGCACCCGTGCGTGAATATCGCGAGAAAAAATGAGAACTAATACATTCACTTGATTGACTAACTTTATCCCAACATGAGCTAAATATGTTTGTTCACACTTTCTGCATTTAATGTGCAGTCCACACAATGCTATCGCGTTTCACTTAAGAACATAAAACCCTTTAGTAAAATACACTAAATATAATTTGATAAATCTAACAGGTGACCAGTCTCCCTTTTTTCAGTGCAGTCCCTGGTGCCTCTGACATCTTAAATGAGTTCCAGGGTTTACTGCCATCACTTGCAGGGCTCACAGTGTTTGTTTTATTGATAATTTTAATCTGTTTGTGGACTTCACCCAAAAAGCTGGGCACAATCTTCTTGACCCTAATATAAAGCAGGCAGTGCATCATCTCCTTTTCAGACTGTTGTTACAGATAGGGCCTCCCCTCCAGTGAGACGTCCTGCTGTGCATGGTGGATCAGACCCTCACAACCATCCCCCCTTGGCTCAGGCCTCTGCTGTTGCTGGCAGTGCCCTTCAGAATAGTGATGATAAATGCTCACTCCATTACAAGTAAAGCCTTCATAGAAACAATTTATTTACCTGTAAAGACTTGGATTTACTGTGACAGAGATGTGGCGGATGAGCGTGAAATATGCCTCCCTAATGGAACTGTTCCTTCTGGTTTTAATTATTTCATGTTCATTTCATTTCATTTTTTATCCTCTATTATGAGATTGGATAGAATTATTATTGTTGGTGACTTTAATCGATAAACATTAAGGGTTATACCTTAGACCTTGTTTTTACTCTTGGTTTAAATATTGACTCCATTTGCTCTGAGGAGCTTACCATAAATCAAGCATAGCATTAGTTCAGCCAGGTAATGAAGTCAATCTCATCTTACAATCCCAGCACATCAGCTGATAGCAGCCATCTCTCTCTGCCTCTGGCTTTCAGTGTATGCACATGGATGGGCAGGTAGGTGCTCCCCCTGCCTTATGGCTTTTCCATGTAGGCATGTGGAAGGCCAGAGAGTTGTGCTCTACCTGCCTTGTCCCATATCCCAGAACAGAGCGATACCGCCAAACACATTAATTTCCTCTCAGCTGAGAAGTTTTCTGTAGCTTTTGACCCAAGTGCAGTGCTGTCTTCCCACACTGATAGCTAATAGTTGTTAGTTGAATGCTCTGTTCTGGTGCTGTTGGATCTTAGTCCATCTTTGATACTGTGGATCACAGCATAATTTTTATTACTTCATGTCCGAGGTAGAATGATTACTTTGCTGGTTGTGTTTAACAAGTTGTCTTGTATGTGAATGCTGGAATCTTATTTTCATTTCCCATGTTTTTGTGAGAAACCAGTTTTGCAGCTAAAGTACCTGCCAACGGCAGCTTATGGTACAGTATGACAACTATGTGCTACAATACAATAGAATGACAGCTTCAATAGAGGACAGCACACCCAGCTACTGAACTGTCAATTGAACGCAGTTTTAAAAAGTGTAGAATTTTAAATGGTCTTTTTCAAATCTTCCATCTTGATTTTTGATTATTTATTTTATGTATTTATTAAGATATCGATATGCTTTTATTGGCGGACCTTAATGGTCCAAGAGGCTTTTTTGTAGAGCACATTGAGCTGCACCTGTGTGTTAAAGAGACTGGGCAATAGCCTACAGCTTTAACACACTGCGCGCGTTCTCGTAGGCGGCAATCACTTTTCGGCACGACACCTGGCAGCGCTGTTCACCTACCGGGATTTAATCTCATCCGCGCGGATCGCGAAAGGGAGCTCACGGGAAAAACAAGGGGAGGCGGACTCTGTTTCTATATAAGCGAAGGTTGGTGCACAGATGTCACAGTGTTGGAAAAATCATGCATCCCTCACTTAGAGACATTACTTATAAACTGTCAACCTTTTTATTCACTAACTACAGGAGACCATCCCCCAACACTGCTGGTAATCAGCAACTGGCAGACGAGCTGAATGGTTTTTATAGGTTTGAAAAACCCACAGTCACACCTCCGGTCCAACACCATCTTCAAACAGTCACCTTCCCCCTTTATGAAGATCAGGAAGGCTCCTGGCCCCGACGGTGTCTCTCCATCCTGCCTGAAAATCTGTGCAGACCAGCTGGCCCCAATCTTCACACATACTTAACAGATCACTGGAGCTGTGTGAAGTTCCCTCCTGCTTCAAACGCTCCTCAATCATCCCGGTCCCCAAAAAACCCTCCATCTCTGGACTGAATGACTACAAACCTGTCGCCCTGACATCTGGAGTCATGAAGTGTGCTCTCCCCACTGCTCTTCTCCCTCTACACCAACGACTGCACCTCTAGAGACCCATCTGTCAAACTCCTGAAGTTTGCTGATGACACAACAGTCAAACGGACGGTGATGAGTCGGGAGGTTGATCAGCTGGCTCTCTGGTGCGGTCAGAACAACCTGGAGCTTAACACGCTCAAAACTGTGGAGATGATGGTGGACTTCAGGAGGAGCCCTCCCACTCTGCCCCCTATCACCTTACTCAACAGCCCTGTGTCTGCTGTGGAATCCTTCAGGTTTCTGGGATCCACTATTTCCCAGGACCTGAAGTCGGAGCCCAACACGGACACCATCATCAAGAAGGCCCAGCAGAGGATGCACTTACTGCGTCAGCTCAGGAAGCTCAACCTGCCTAAGGATCTGCTGATCCACTTTTACACAGCCATCATTTAGTCCACTGTCACTGTCTGGTTTGGATCTGCCACCAAAAAGGACAAGGACAGACTACAACGCAGTCAGGACTGCAGAAAAGGTCATCAGTGCCAACCTGCCCTCCATTCAGGACTTATACATTTCCAGGGAACATCACTGCAGATCTATCTCACCTCGGACACAACCTGTTCCAGCTTCTGCCCTCTGGTAGGCGCTACAGAGCACTGTACGCCAAAACCAACAGACTCAGGAACAGCTTCTTCCCACAAGCCATCACTCTGATGAACAGCTGATTTTTGATTCATGGTGTCAGAACAATTCCTGTGCAATAACCCAGTAACTCTGCCTCTAAATCAGCCACCTGTTTACTGGCTAACACTTATTATTTATTCACCATTCTCTATTTCAATGCTGTTCATACTGTTATATTGACATATTGTAGATACTGTATACCAAATCCACCTACCTCAAGTCATAACTCCTGCATAAAATACTTATTTATTCCAGCATCCTTTGCACTATGCTTCATTGCCCTATTTGTCAATGTCTATATTGTTTTTGTTCAGAGTGTGTATATTTGTGTTGTCTACACGGAAGTCTGTGTCTTTTTTTATTTTATTATTGTGATTTTGTATTTTTGTATGAGTAAGCACATCATGAGCAATGTACAATCCAGAATCAAATTCTTCATATGTACACATACCTGGCAAATAAAGCTGATTCTGATTTTGAAAATGAAAATGAAAGAATTCAAAAGCACTTGTTTTTTGGCCACAGTAACAAGTCAAACAAGTCAAACGGGTCAAGGACAGCAGTACCCAGGACATAGAGCATTATAAAAGACATTGCCACAATAGATTGACAGTCTACAAGATGACATCAAGACCAAAGGTACAGTATCTGATAATTAATGGTAATTTAAAAAAAACCCATACAATTTAACAAGTCAGATTTTCATATTTTTAAATTGTCTTCCTATTTGTGTTGTGGTGGTTGAACTGGTACAAAAATTAACTTTCACGCTAAACACTTATAACAATTGGTAAATTTTTGACATTAGTAAAAACTGACACCAGTAAAATAATCTGTTTTCATGTTTTCTGCTGTGTTTATCAGGCAGGCTGTGCAATGATGTCTGGGTTGGCTGCTCTGTGTCTCCTGCTCCTGCAGACAGGAACTTTTGGGTTTAGGATCCTACTTGATGGAAACTCTCTGAGTCATCAGGAAATCACTCAGATAGCGATCTTAAAAACCACCGTGCAGGTGTGCCAAGCTCTGGCCTTGGCTGAGGGCAAAAACTTCACTTTTCCTGTAAGGGTGAAATGTAACCAAATTATTTAGACTATTTTTAAAATGTGATTTGCCACTGCAATAATGTCTGTGTGTGTGTGTGTGTGTGTGTGTAGCCGCAGCCTTTTACCGCTGAGTCTGTCGCTGATGCCTGTCAAGCAAATTCATCCAACAGCTTCATCAAAACGATCAATTTAATCCAAGACAAGAATCGAAATGTAGATCTTCAGCATGCGTCTGACACAGCCTATCACTTTGACAATGAAAATTTTACAGCGGGAAAAAAAATCATTACAGATGGATTATCAGCTGTGAAGGCCAGCAACAAGTTACAGAACTTTGAGGCAGCAAGAGAACAACTGGGCACAATCTTACACACTTTACAGGTACTTTCTACTCGTTTTGTTTCTATTTTGTTCTTCCATTCGCCAGTTTTCAAATGTATTTCAAAATGGTTTGCACTGGAGTTTGTTGTAATTTTACACAGCCATTTCAAAGGGAATATATTTAAAAGTGCTTTGCAAAGAGTTAAAAAAAAAAGGTATTAAAAGATAATGACAGATGCTGTTTTTGACATGTTGTAAATATTTAACTTGTCTTCCTTTTTCAATAACAGGATTTCTACAGTCATAGCAACTGGGTGGAAATGGAAAACACACTCCCAAACTCCAATCTGATCAGATCAGACACCAGCATTGGTAACATTGCAGGTAAATAGATCATGTGATGTCAGTGTGTTTATCTGTCTATTACCAAAACGAAGCAAAACAGAGATAAAGAAAGATTTGATGTGATTAGAGAGATCATTTTACAAAACACTGATAAAATATCTTGTAAATTTTCTTTCTCCACAGCTGAAAGCAGAGCAACCTGTCGCAACTGTAATGGAGACGACTGCACAAACAACATTTTGCAGGACATCCTACAGGAAAAGATACTTATCTCTGGATATTTTAATGGTTCATCTAGTATCAAACCAAACGGTAAATTACCTACTTCCCGAACTATGTTCAATTTAGAATACATTTATAAAATTGCAAAATATGTTTGTCACTAGGATAAAAGGACGGTTCATATGTCACAGCTCCATAGCAACAAATATCTGAAGTAAAATGCACCCAATAGCACCTGTGTCATCTCCATACTACATTACTACACACTAATTGTTTGTAGCATATCTACTAATCTTTATAGTCACAATTCAGCTGCGACATTCAGATGGTGGGGTCAGAATCTGACATAAACAACAGATAAAAAAAAAATGTAGCAAATTAAGGGAGCTACTGGTTGCTGTGTCTACACGCGCTGCCATTGATGAGGCAAATGAGGCCCCTAGGTTCACTTTCAAAGTTCTCAAAGCATAATTTTAGGTCATGTACAATTTCATTGCGATCCGTCTATTCGTAGTAAAGAAATTTCAGTCTAGTCCAAAGTGGTGGACCTCCCGGGTGACCAACTTTTTGGTCCCTAGAGTCATGCTGCTAGCGTGCTTAAAAACACATATTTACAGATAATACAGTCTTGTGACAAGCAGTGTTGTAGTCTCTAAAGAAGTGGTAAATGTTAAGCTGTATGAAACACTGTTCTGGTTCAAATGCTGAACAGGAAAATGCAGCCATGGAGGTTTCCTTGATCAAACAAGTACGACCGAACCTAAAGGTGGGATCAACAAAGACTCGTTAAGCTCGAGCCATGGACATCTCCACATTACAGCAGCAGATTTGGCGATAGCTGCAACCAGTGAGCTACTAGAGGACGTTCGAAAGGCTGCTGGTGACCGAGTATTCCTACAGTATGTAACCCCCATTCTGCATGTTTCAGTTATGTACACTACTTTAAGAAGGCAAAGGGATTTAATCTGTTCTATTTGTCTCTCTCCAATAGGATGATAGGAATCTCCAAAGGCTCCAGTAACGCTCTTTGTATGTTGTTGTTTTGGTTTATGGTGTGTGTATGTGCATACTTAACACTGTAGCTGAGCCATTTTGTTCATGCTGTTCTGTGTATGTACATCAAGAGCAATGTAATCAATTTCCTCAAGTGTGCACATACCTGGCCATAACAGCTGAATCAGATTAGTGGATCTTGATTGACACGACAATGATGTTAAAGCAGGACTGTCACTTCCTTTATAATCAACAGAGACAATCAGAGAAAGAGCCCTCTGTTTACATTCTTATACCTTTCACTCCTCTAGGCAGGATCTTAACGCCCCAGACTTGACTGGACTAAGTTTTTGTCCTCTGAAGTGAAGTAAAAGGGATATTTGTGCCTTCAAATTTATAAATCTGCTCTTCATCTATGCCTGCTAAACTGTAACTAACTCAATAAAATAATCCGGCAGAATTGCGTGTGCTTTGATGTGCTTTGATACTGAGGAATAAAATAATTCTCCCAGATTTTGGGCCACTGACAAAGACTACAGACCAAAAGTCTTCAAGAATGCTTTTAATTCACTGTCAGCAAGTGGTGGGGGAGACCTGCCAGAAATGAGTCTTTCGGGGCTTCAGGTGCTGTGATGTCTTTGAGACTAGGCTGCTTCAAACGATTCCTCTGTAAAACTTGATTAAATGAAAAAGTTGTAGTTGTAAGTAAAACTACTGTATAATTGCTGTCCTATTTTGCTCATATAGCTGGCTTTAACTGGTGCTCCTTTAAATGTTAAGATTCTTCACGGATGCACCTGCTCAAGACACATACCTGAAAAGCATATAGCGCACAAGAGAGTAGGCTACTCTTAGTGTCACTGTAAAAAATCCACAAATGGTGTATAAAATGGCAGGAAAATAACTGTGTTAAAAGTAATAGCCAGTAAAAGCCAGATCCAAGGGAACATTTGAAAAAAAACCCAGTAAGTTATTTATATATATATACACACACACATATATACACATATATATATATACACACACACACACACACACACATATATATACAGTGGGGGAAAAAAGTATTTGACCCCTTGCTGATTTTGCAGGTTTGCCCACTTACAAAGAATGCAACAATCTACAATTTTAATCATATGTACATTCTAACAGTGAAAGACAGAATCCCAAAGAAAATCACAGAAAATCACATCATATGAATTTATAAAAATTGATAACCATCTGATGAGGAAAAACAAGTATTTGACCCCCTGGACAAACAGCATGTTAATATTTTTTAGAAAAGCCATTATTGGCCAGCACAGATGTCAAACGGTTTTTATAGTTGGTGACAAGGTTTGTGCACATTTCGGCAGGGATGTTGGCCCACTCCTCCCTGCAGACAGCCTCCAAATCATTCAGGTTCCGAGGTTGTCGCCTGGCAACTCGAATTTTAAGCTCCCTCCAAAGATTTTCAATTGGATTCAGGTCTGGAGACTGGCTAGGCCACTCCA
>NC_060172.1:18974445-18991945 GCF_021292245.1 Micropterus dolomieu | reverse complement strand
GTCTGGGGTGGAGTCTCTATTGTCCTTGACCTGTGTGATATGTTTGGCCTGTTTGATCTGTTGCAGTGCCAAGAAAAAAAATGTCTGTTTGAATTCTTTCATTTCCCATGCTGACAGTTTGTGTAAGAAACCAGTTTTGCAGTTAAACTGCCTGACAGCAGCTGATGGTACAGTATGAGAATTTTGTGCTACAATACAATAGAGATTTCACCTTTTGTAATGTAGTCACAATATATTGTCACAGCAATAATTTAGATTCTGAGTATATATATAATTATGATAAAAACAATTAGCCTCATATTGTTACATTTAGTTTGCTCATGACTGAGTTATTTTATGATCTTGACACTGCAGACCTATTTACTTGTAATTAAAATTTTTCAAAGGAAACATTATTCTGCAATGTCCACATAAGAAGATGAGAGAGCTATTTCCAAATCACAGAATACATTTTTATAAGATGAATAATAATATCAACATTTTATTATGATCAAGGAATAATTATATTGTGAATGCAGGAAAGTTTGTTGGGTGAAGAATTATTACACATCTGCCCACTGAAGCACTCTGTAGTGGCATCTCTTACATGGTCTACAGTACTCCCATTCCCATTTCAGGCTAATCGCATATTTTTACAATTGAAAATACTTTTGAGATATTCAAAATTTATTTTGGTCTTTTTCAAATGTAAAGATAAGTGTCTTGAGCATCGGTCTAATGTTCTGTTCATGTATAGTTTGGAGGGACATAGATTTTTTAAAAATCCTACAAACAATATTCTCTACACATGAGGGAACATGCTTGTCAGTACAGTAGAGTCTGCAGCAAAAATCTTTTTTAAATAATTTTTATATTTTTTTCAGTGAAAAAAATAAAATAACCATTCTCACAATAGGATTTTTTGCATATCATTCAGACCTATTGTGATGACGTACTGATGATGAAGTAAATAGGCCTCTAATGTCAAGATCATTAAAAAACTCACACAATCATAAGTAAACTAAAAGCAACAATATAAGGCTACTTGCTTTTATGATAGTTACTGTATATATAATCAGCCTCTAAATTATTGCTGTAACAATCATCATTCAAGATACTTTCTTTTCATCTGCTAAAGGAATGGGAGTAACTCTCTCTTTCAGTATTTTATTGTACTGTAGTACATACCATCGTCTGCGGTCAGGTACATCAAAAACTGGTTTGACACAAACTGTCACCATGAAAAATGAGAATGAAAGAAATCCAACTGACACGGACAAACCATGTACTGTACATTCAGATATTAAATACGTAAAGAGTCACCAGTTTTTCTGGTTGTGATAGCAAAAACTTGGATAGGTAGTAGATAGGTCTGTCTGCAGAGCAATAACACTTCCTTTAACAATATTTGGTCAGGTCACAGAATCTGATTTAAGAGGTGCCACTACAGAGTGTGTCAGTGGGCAGGTGTGTAATAATTTCTCACAGAACAAACTTTGGTTTCCTGCAACAAAATAATTATTCCTTGATCACAATATAATTATGACATGATCTTCTTATAAATAACTTCTCAGATTTGGGAATAACGCTCTCACCTTCTTATGTGGACATTGCAGGATAATTTTTCTTTGAAAGATTGTGATTGTGTTAATCAAAATATCGCAATATGACTAAGTGCAAAATCCAAATCGCAGGAGCAGCAATTTTTTGATAAAGGTAAAATGTGTTGCAACATACTTTTTAAATGAAGCACATTGGTACTAGAGATGCCCCAGTCTACAAACAATATTCTCTAGACGTGCGGCAACATGCAACAGATAGACAGTCTACTAGAATGCATCAAGACCAAAGGTAGGGGAGACCTGGGGCAATTGTAACATTTTTTACATTTTCCTTAATAACTCACAGACTACTTGAGATACACAAGTCATCTTTTGATACAAGAAACACATATATGTGCACTAATTAATAATGTAATTGATATATTTTCACTTCACAATACTATAACAATTAATTAAATGCAAGAAGTCAGAGTGTTGTAACACTGAAAAATAAGTCATATTAACCCACTGTATGTCAAGTAAAAGCCTAGGGCTACCTCAAAGTAATTACTTTACTGCTAATGTTACTTAAGAGTGTTTTTATATGGTTCAAATTATTTTAGATGTCAGGCATCCTCCGCTAAGTTCTCTGTTCTATCTTCATAAAATTGCTTTTCACAAGTGAACTAGTCATTCTCTTTGGTTTTGCTGGGTCTTATACAATCAACTACTTTAAATCCACTATACAGAAAAACTGAAATTGCAGACTTAGGCTTATATAACATTCACACTTTCTGTTAAACACATATACACACACCTAAAGGATTATTAGGAACACCATACTAATACTGTGTTTGATCCCCTTTCGCCTTCAGAACTGCCTTAATTCTACGTGGCATTGATTCAACAAGGTGCTGAAAGCATTCTTTAGAAATGTTGTATGGAGATTTGTGGGATGCACATCCAGGGCACGAAGCTCTCGTTCCACCACATCCCAAAGATGCTCTATTGGGTTGAGATCTGGTGACTGTGGGGGCCATTTTAGTACAGTGAACTCATTGTCATGTTCAAGAAACCAATTTGAAATGATTCGAGCTTTGTGACATGGTGCATTATCCTGCTGGAAGTAGCCATCAGAGGATGGGTACATGGTGGCCATAAAGAGATGGACATTGTCAGAAACAATGCTCAGGTAGGCTGTGGCATTTAAACGATGCCCAATTGGCACTAAGGGGCCTAAAGTGTGCCAAGAAAACATCCCCCATACCATTACACCACCACCACCAGCAGCCTGCACAGTGGTAACAAGGCATGATGGATCCATGTTCTCATTCTGTTTACGCCAAATTCTGACTCTACCATCTGAATGTCTCAACAGAAATCGAGACTCATCAGACCAGGCAACATTTTTCTTCACAAATTGCTTTGCTGCATACCTCGGTTGTAACGAGTGGTTATTTCAGTCAAAGTTGCTCTTCTATCAGCTTGAATCGGTCAGCCCATTCTCCTCTGACCTCTAGCATCAACAAGGCATTTTTGCCCACAGGACTGCCGCATCCTGGATGTTTTTCCCTTTTCACACCATTCTTTGTAAACCCTAGAAATGGTTGCGCATGAAAATCCCAGTAACTGAGCAGATTGTGAAATACTCAGACCGGCCCGTCTGGCACCAACAACCATGCCACGCTCAAAATTGCTTTCCCATTCTGACATTCAGTTTGGAGTTCAAGAGATTGTCTTGACCAGGACCACACCCCTAAATGCATTGAAGCAACTGCCATGTGATTGGTTGATTAGATAATTGCATTAATGAGAAATTGAACAGGTGTTCCTAATAATCCTTCAGGTGAGTGTAAAACACAGATCATTTTATACAAAGAACATTGACCTATCTTAATTGATGATTTGTTTATACTAGAACAAATCCATTTCTTTTAATACGCCCTTTTTTAATGTAGTTTTACATTTAAATTTAGTGAAATATGTCCACTTTCTAACAAAAGTAGTCAACACAGACAAACAAGCTGCTTATCATGTGGCTTGGAACATCAGTGAACACAGTGTTACAATTGCCCCCGATGTTGCAGCCATGATAAAATCTTGTATGCCCGCTAGCCACAACTATACTAGCATAGTGTTAATTGTTGATCCATAACCTAGAGATGAAATCTATGTTTGTTTAAATTTGTAGTAATTTAAACTTTAGACACCAGAAGAAAAATACTGCACATCCAAAAAGTTACTTTCATACCTCAAAATTAGTATTTTGTTAAAAACTTCTCCTGCGGTGAAATGATCCTGCTCCTTTTCCACAGGCAGAGAGAGAATCCTACTGAGCATGTGCAGTCATCACTCTAGCTTGTTTCTGTTGAGTGTGTGAAATTGAGTGTGTTACAATTGCCCCCTGTTACAATTGACCCCAGTCTCCGCTACAGTTTAGTCATATCTGATTATTATTGGTAATGTAAAATAAAACATACAATTTGACGTCACGTTTTCGTATTTTTATAAACTCATCATCTAATTTAATTTTGTGAGAGTTGTTGGGTCTACATTACAAAATAATTTAAAAAACTGTTTTTATTATTTAATTTCAAAACAATGAAGTGACTGTTTCAGTGTTTTTGAACTGTGGATTAATTGCAAAGCAAAGATTAATTGCATCACACTATGAGAAAAAGCTTTCTACAACTGTTTATTCATAAAGTAAACACGTTGCGTTACATCGCGATGCAGACCTGCAGTGAAAAGATAGAAAAGACAGACGCATGCTGTGTTTAACTCTAAAGCTCAGTTAGTGGGGGAGAGTGACAGATTTAAAAGCCGTCACAAAGAGTGTCACTGAGTAAAACCCGTAGCTGTGACTTCGGGCATGTTCACTGGTGTAACATGGACACTGGGCTGCTTGTTATCATCAGATTGTGAAATTTATTGCAGCTTCAGTAATATTGGCTGCCTTCCCTTCAACATACAGCTCCGCTGCTCAACAGAGCAAATGATAGGCTATTATTCGCGACTTGTAACTAATCAGATGTGATGCTGTAGCGGGACATTGAGCAAGACAGACAGAGAGAAGCTGTTAGATCAGAGCTGAAGTAGCACATTTGATCCAAACTGTGAGTTTACTAAAGTGGTAACTGAAGGGAAAAACATTTGCATATATTTAGTCAATAAATGTATTAAACACAGTCACCAAATAACAGAATTACACCCAACCAGCTGTTGAATTGGTACAAAAATTAACTTTCACGCTCAACACAATTTGTTTTTTTATGTTTTCTGCTGTGTTTATCAGGCAGGCTGTGCAATGATGTCTGGGTTGGCTGCTCTGTGTCTCCTGCTCCTGCAGACAGGAGCTTTTGGGTTTAGGATCCTACTTGATGTAAACTCTCTGAGTCATCAGGAAATCACTCAGATAGCGATCTTAAATATCACCGTGCAAGTGTGCCGAGCTCTGACCTGTAAGGATGAAATTCAACCAAATTATACTGACTATTTATTTTAAATGGTGGTGCCTGTATTATTAATAAATGTGATTTTCCACTGCAACAATGACTGTCTGTGTGTGTGTGTGTGTGTGTGTAGCCGCAGCATTTTACGGCCAAGTCTGTTGCTGATACCTGTCAAGCAAATTCATCCAACAGCTTCATCCAAACGATCAGTTTAATCCAAGATAAAAATCGAGATGTAGACCTTCAGCATTTGTCTGACCCACCCTATCACTTTGACCATGAGAAATTTTCCGGGGGAGAAGAAAAATCATCACAGATGGATTATCAGCTGTGAAAGCCAGCAACAAGTTATAGAACTTTGGGGCAGCAAGAGAACAACTGGGCACAATCTTACACACTTTACAGGTACTTTCTACTCGTTTTGTTTCCATTTTAAGTTTCTCACACAAATGTTAATCAGGTGCAGCAGTGTTATGCCATATGCAAATGTATCAAAACTGTATGCAATGCCATTTGTTTATCTTAGTGAAGAGGTTTGAAAAAACAATCTTGGTATTAAAAGATAATGACAGATGCTGTTTTTGACATGTTGTAAATATTTAACTTGTCTTCCTTTTTCAATAACAGGATTTCTACAGTCATAGCAACTGGGTGGAAATGGAAAACACACTCCCAAACTCCAATCTGATCAGATCAGACACCAGCATCGGTAACATTGCAGGTAATAGTTCATGTGATGTCCGTGTGTTTATCTGTCTTACCAAAACAAAGCAATACAGAGATGAAGAAAGATTTGATGTGATTAGAGAGATCATTTTACAAAACACAACACTGATAAAATATCTTGTGAATTTTCTTTCTCCACAGCTGAAAGCAGAGCAACCTGTCACAACTGTAATGTAGACGACTGCACAAACAACATTTTGGAGGACATCCTGCAGGAAATATTACTTAACTCTGGATATACTGGTGTTTCCAAACCAAATGGTAAATTATTATTAAAATTTCTGCATACCTAAAGAATTGTGTTTAAATTAGAGTACCAATGCCATTTATAAAATTGAGAAATACGTTTGTCATTAGGCTCATATGTCAAAGCTCCATAACAACAAATAGCACCTGTGTCATCTCAATATGTGAAGAAACGACAGTGGTCAATGGTGGTCCCACGTTTGATTCTGAACTAATGACACACAACTGTTCCATTAGGGTCTAAGCTGCTTCTGATGGTGGCTGCACATCTGCTCGTACTGGCTGAGGCTGGATGTGGATCAACTGTGTTAGTACTGACTGACTAGCTAGTACTGGCTGACGATCCAGCGTCTACTCTACTGACAAACTTAAGCATAGCCCTTGTAAATTATAGATAATAATGCTTGCTCATCTCCTTTAATTGGTGAGTAAAAATGTCTCGTGCAGAATGTATCAGAGTAAAAAATTGTTATTATGCTTATTGTTGCAACAATTTGAAATACTCAAGTAAAGTACAAATCTGGAAAAAACCCTACTTAAGGAATTTATGTTCTTGGATTTATACTTGAACTTAGTCTTAAGATCATTTCTGAGTAGGATACTGAGTAGTGAGAGTGATTTTTTTATGTTTAAGGAGTCAACTCACCCAAGTCATATTTTGAAAACAGTTTATTTTAGATTCAAATGGATTATCCCATCCTGAAATATATGTAAATATTTTAGTTGGAGACATTACTGCCATGTCCTGACTGAGATGCCTCTGTAAATACTGACTCAACTCACCCCTGCTCTCCTACTTCTTTCTAATTTGACACACTATTTATAGAACATTGCACCCATTCCCATTACATTGATAATGAAGCTAATGCAAAGTTCACCACAGGTTTGCATGCATATCCATCCTAAACTGCAATACCCCTACAAAACCAGCACGTCAAGATATCATTTTTATGAGTCATACTTAAGATCAAAATTGGTCGTAAGTCTGTTTTATAAATGAGACCCCTGGTTCACTCGCACTGTTCTCATAGTGTAATTGTAGGCCACAGCAACAGCTATTTTCAGAGAAAAAGCTCTAAAACTCACTGGACACTACCTGCTCAGTACCAAACAGCAGACAGACAAATGTAGAGACTAGTTGGTGAACATAGTGGAGCATTTAACAACTAAAGAGCCAAAGATTTGCCTCTGGAATTGATGGAGACCAAACACTGAGCTAAAAGAGAGTTCACATTTGACAGCACCAAATGACTGAAAATGATTTAATTTCTTCCAGTGGTGAGCATCTACTGTATGTCCTGTGTGCAATGTATTAAGGGAGAAACATGACCACATTACATACTCAAAAGCTGCTAGAATTAATTTGAAGTATAAATTTGGGACACAGCTCTAAAAATGTTTTTCAACTATTCGTGATTCCAGGACATCACCATAGTATTCAGATTTCATCCTCTGGGAACTATGAATGTCTGTACAAAATGATGAGTGCAATGCATTTATTAGTTGTTAAGATGTTTTAGTCAAGACCAAAGTGGTGGACCCACCAGCAGACCAACTCTTTGGTCCCTACCATGCTTAAAAGCACACGTTGAAAGAGAAGACTGTGAAAAGCAGTGTGGTAGTCTCTAAAAAAGATGAAGACATAAAGCTGTATGAAACATTTTGTTCCGTTTCTAATGCTGAACAGGAAAATGCAGCCATAGAGGTACGCATGATATATCAAGTACAATTGAGCCTAAAGGTGGGATCAACAAAGACACGTTAAGCTCGAACCATGGACATCTCCACATTACAGCAGCAGATTTGGCGATATCTGCAACCAGTGAGCTACTAGAGGACGTTCGAAAGGCTGCTGGTGACCGAGTATTCCTACAGTATGTAACCCCCATTCTGCATGTTTCAGTTATGTACACTACTGTAAGAAGACAAAGGGATTTAATCTCTATTTTATATGTCTCTCTCCATTCCTTAGGATGATAGGAATCTCCAAAGGCTCCAGTAACGCTCTTTGTATGTTGTTGTTTTGGTTTATGGTGTGTGTATGTGCATACTTAACACTGTAGCTGAGCTGATTTGTTTAAGCTGTTCTGTGTATATAACGAGAGCAATGTAATCAAATTCCTCATATGTGTGCACATACTCTGCCATTACAGCTGATTCAGATTCTTAGGTCTTGATTGAAATAAAGCATGAGTGATGACGTTAAAGCAGTGAGGACTGTCACTTCCTAAATAATCAACAATAAAGTGGGAACACCCTCTGTTTACATACCTTTCACTGATCTAGGCAGGATCTTAACGCCCTGGACTGGACTCAAGTTTTTGTCCTCTGAAGTGAAGTAAAAGGGATGTTTGTGTCTTCAAATTTATAAATTTGTTCTTCATCTACTTGCCTGCAAAACTGTAACTAACTCAATAAAACAATCCAGTGTGTCATGTTTTTATAGGCCTACTGATGATTAAAATAATTTCTTCCTCCTGAACCCCAGATTTTGGGCAACTGACAAAAACTATAGACCCCAAAGTCTGGGCCCATGTCCACCAAAGCGCTTTTCAGCTGCGTCTTTTTTCAGTTCATTCCAATGGGAGCGCCTCGTTTTTACAAGCCGGTAAAAACGCCAGCAGCGTGACGAGGCGTTGAGCGTTTTTCCAGGTGTCGTGCCAAGGTAGTTATCCCCGACAGAAAGTGTTTCCCCTGCCGCTGGAGCGCGCGTGCATTCAGCGGTGAAGGCGGACCTTCGACTTCACCAAAGTGAATGAAAAATATACCATGTGGATTGTTTAATCTATCGTTTTAGTATTGTTTTATTAAGGAGGTTTGTGTAGAGCAAGCTAGCACTTATAAACGTTTTTATAGGCTTACGTTATGTGTTACCGAACTTCGTATTATTTATTCATTGCACTCAACTGAGAATGTCTACACAAGACGAGCATTTAGTTTCACTCGTAAAGCAAACATTTATTTCGCGATAGTCTGGTGATGTTATAACTGACCACGTAGTCAATCACTTTGTCATCCATGTTACTGTTTAGAAGCTAGATTCAGACAGACTGTCACCTTTTTAAAGTAAGCTGCTCGATACTGTATCATCACTGTAATTAGTTTAACACTTTGCTCGCCTCAACGTTACATCTCCTTGACTCGAAATGTACATTAAACTGAATGCAGCATTGTAGACAATATTTTGTCCTTGTAATGTTTCCATTGCATGGCCTTTGGATATTGCTGGAAATTGTCCCCCTCCTTAAAGGGTAAATTATTATCATAAAAATTGAATAATGCATTGCATTTAAATTTGGGATACAAATTATTTCAGACTGTATTTTCTACTTGCCATAAAATATATCCCCCCTTTATAATTCACAGATGATGGCCTACTGTCAAGTATTTAATTTTGTGTATTCTTCACATCATGACTAATAACAAGGTTGAATATGGAGAAGTTTCTCTTTTCCTAGCAAAAGTGATAGTGGGATACAAATTATTTCAGATGGCCTAGCAACCTCGTTATGGATGAGAAAATAGAAACCTTATTAATTAGAAACTTATTAGAAGTTGGCTGTTCACTTTCTCTGGTGAGTACAGACTGGTGCTCGCTAGACACAATTATCATCACGATTAAAATGACTGTTAACGTGAATTACAGATGCACCTAGCTAAGCAAGCTAGCTAGCTCCACACATGGGCGTTAGCTCCACCGTCTCGTCCAAATATGGTCAAACTCGAGGCTTCAAAACAGCAGATCAGAAACCAACGGGTGACGTCGTCCACTTCATATATTCAGACCATGGGCTGAGCACAAAGATAGAAGAGCTGTACTACTTGCATTTTGGGAGGACATCATTGTTGCTCTCAGGTCTTCCTTTCAGAATAATCTTGATGATGAGGCTGTCAATGTATTCAAAGCTGCCAAAACTGTACGTTGGGATATGCATCAGATGAAGGTTCACTGGTTCTTTTGTCAAAAGACATCTGGATATCATTACTGTGTTTAGTGTTTATGCCAAGACACAAGAAAAAACCTTTTCGACACAATCTTTCACCTAAGACTCTCAAATTCATATTACAGATTAATGGACATATGGACTTGTTATTTTTATTGGTTTACCTTATTACTTTTTCAAAGCCATTTTAAATCTAGCTCTATCTGGGTACAATCACAATAAAGATCATTCATTCAAAACTTTTCTCCAGACTCTACCCTTCATGGTGGACTACACTTGGGAAACAAGGCTGTTAAATTGCCTAGAAAACCTTAGCTTGTTTCGTATTTCACCGTTTCAATTATACTTCATTCATTTCACTTATTGAATGTGCCTCCTCCAGTTCTCTTCACACTCACAGACCTAACGTTGTCTGTTGTCGTTGTGCCCCGCTTATTTCCATCTCTCTCTCCCGTACAGGGGTATAGGTTAAGATAGTACAGACAGTGCAGCTGCACTTGCACTGTCAAACTGTACTGGGGGCCCTTCACAGCTCAGAGTGGCCCAGCCTTGGTCTATGACCGTTACAAGTTACAAATGCATTACGCTTCATTAATCATTTATAAATCCCCTTTTCACCTCTCAGCAAAGTGTTGCTTGATGATCAAGTGCTATATATACCCTCATGTCCCCCTTTACCGTGGTGTCAGATGCCACAGATTTTAGAGAGACAGCTGACTCAAATAGTGGCATCAGCAGCTACCAGTGGCATTTCCGGTGGCAGCTTGAGATGCCGCGGCATCGGCCTCGGTTATCTGCGGCATTTCCGGTGGCAGTCTAAAATGCCACCGATTTTTCCTGATTTGCCACTGCACCTTTCGCCGTTTAGGTGATATTTCTGGTAAAACCGACATGCCGCAGATTCACCCAGGCACCTGTCGTTGTTTGTGTGGGATTTCTGGTTGCAATCGTTACGATGCTACGGCATCTGCCGCTGATTGTGTACGTTAGGTCGCCACTGATCTACCTAGAGATGCTACGGCGTCTGCCGCTGATTCAAATCAATCAATAAACCTGGACCGAGAGAAATATGTTAGCAACAGTAGCTGATTATGCAATATATAATATTGTGCATTTTTTCATGTAAACAGAAAGAGTCACGTTTAATGTACGTATTGTTTGGTGCAACACAGTTGGTAGTTTAACCTAGGTAATTATTGTGTGTGCAGAGTTGTTACTGTTAGCACTATATTTAATATTAAATTCATATTTAATGTGGTTTCCATAGTAACAGATCTGTTTGGCCTTTCTACCAGCAGGTGGCAGTATTTAAATGAATGTCCGGTTTGTGTCTTTAACTGTTTTAAACTCAGGTTACTGATACAGGTGTATTTATTGTTCTTCATTTCATTTGTTTTTTCATTTTTAAGGATTAATTTTTAACCTAGTTACCATCTTCATTCAGCTGACAGCAGTGTTAAAACCAGGTTAGAGCAGAATGGCATACAGGTTTAACTCTGGGCTGAGGGTGAATGATGAAGATGATAACTAGGCTGCAAATAAAACAAATATCAAAAAACAAATGAAATGAACAACAATAAATCCATCTATATCAGTAATCTGGATTCAAAACATTTAATAAAGACAGTACAGGCCTTCACTTAAATCCTGTCACCTGCTGGTAGAAAGGGGAAACAGCTTGGTTCATTACGGTGGAAACCATATTAAATATTTATTTAATATTAAAAATATAGCGCTGACAGTAACAACTCTACACACACAATCATTTCTTAGGTTAACCTATATTAGCCTACCAACTGTACTGCACCAAACAATGCGCTTAAAAAAACGTGCCTTTTGCTGTTTACATGAATAAAAGCACAATATTATAGTGCATGCAATCAACTGCTGTTGCTAACGTATTTCTCTTGGTTCTCCAGGTTTATTTATTTATTTTCATCTAACGTCACCCTGGTATAACGTTAGTGCTGCATAATGCTACAGATCCAGCCGTTCTAAAAGCTTGGCTTTTATTTTAATATCTATACTCTTCCGGGTCACCTGGCTCACCGGTCTTTCTTTTCTTAACGTGTATCTTCAAACGGAAAATGAAAATAGGAATTTCATAAAACCAAAATCGGACCATTATTTGGACCAAGGTACGTTTTAACCGTTTGTTTTTTGGTATAATTAACAAAGGCACCAACCACTGTTTTTTTTAATCAAAACAAAAATACGAATTTATTACTCAATATTTCCTTTCATTGGTGGGTGGGACTATATCAACCACTTGCTTCTGATTGGATAGTGTGCTCCATCACTTATCTTTGTACTTAAGGCTACTTTTTAAAATTAAGGTTCTCCCAAAGAATTTCCATTCCTGCGGTGGTTCTCCCTCTTTGCCTTAAGACAATGTAATGTCTCCACAAAAATATACACTTAGATGACAGTTTATTAGTGAAAACTAATTAAATAATGCAATAAATCCGCCTTCATGATTAAGAGATTAACAGTTTATGAGAGGTAGCGATTCAACTGTATGATCAGTTTGGAGCATGTTTGTGATGAATTAAACAAAGGTATTTCTGTTATTTAGCATTACAGATCAAGGCTTATTTTAGTAAATGCTGTGAACAGTAAAGTGCTCTCAATATTACAAAGATCGATGGCACCGAACAACAGCAAGCACACGAAAAGGATTTACAGAAAATGACCAGCAGGTGTCGCCCTGCACCTCCCTCAGCTGTGATCACCTGGAGCCACTTAAGAAAACAGATCCACTGAGTTCATCCTGCTGTGTTTAAAGACTCATCACACCTGATATGATCTAGTTAGTTTTATGTCTACTCAAGACTGCCGACATTTGAACAAATTTCTGAGTAAAAAAAGGGGTTTTGCACCTTTGTAGCCACAGAATATTATATTATTATAATTGTGTCTGAAGCTTCTAGCCGTCCATACCTTATGTGATGTGATTTTCAAAACTAGCCTTGATGGCAGATGCAAGCCAATAAGACTAAAGAGCCATATCATATTTTATTATTAATTACTATTGCCCAGGTTTAATCAAATTTGCAAATAAAACAGCTGCTTTATGGAAACATGACACCAATGTGTCCCTGAGCGTGCGACCTCTGACATGAATAGCAGCTGCAAGTCGCTTTGGATAAAAGCGTCAGCTAAATGAATAAATGTAAACGCAATGAACATAAAGCCAAAAAAAGAGAACGTGATAAAATATGATCTACTCCACTGTTTCAAAACAGCAACCAGCTTTTGTTAGTTTTAATAAAACACCAGGTAGTTGCGCATTAGACTGAATCCCCTCTGTGAGCGTGCGTATTATCATGATGGAGAACCCAAATGCCAGTGCGTCACAGATGAAAAATGGCAAAGGGGCAAATCTTTATAAACACCTTCACAGCGTGAAGCGCAGTTGCGTTTGGGGCGTGTCCAACTCCAATTTTGCTAGTTTGACGGCAGAAACAATTGTGTTGGCGTCGAGCGCGTGGTTCAAAAGAGTTGTACTTAGTCTGTGAATAAGTCATGGGTGTGTAGGGCATAACATGCAATACACCAATCAGTGTCATCTCCCTTTCAAAGCCAGGTGCGCTTGCTATTATAATAGCGTATGAATGGCGCATTATGAAAAAAAAACAATTGACTGATTGAATTGCAGACTCACAGCAGAGAGAAGATATGGAAACAGCCTAAGTGTGGACGTGATATAAAAACCACCTCTGATGATGGAGCCTCTGCTGCTCTGCAGCTTATCAGAGCAGCTTTGGGGTTGCGCTGACAGACACTGAAATACATTGACACTGACAAATTGAACACAAACCTGGAATATTGCCAACGTAATCTGCACTCTGCGCATGCGTTGGCGTCTGTAGCTACCTGTCGGAAGCTCCGTCTTAAACCGGACTCTTATCCAGTTTTAATCCACTCTTTTTCGTTACATTTTTTATATCCTTTTTATTTAACTTAAGTTTTTAACTTAAGTTTTACGTGGGTTAAGGATTTTAGTCATCCGACATGGATTTTAAGCTAGATGATGTAAAAACGCGATCAACGATACTGACCACAACAAAGGTCCGGTGACTATGCTAGCCGAGATAACTCTGCCCCATGAGGACTGCACACTCCTTAAGAAAGCGAACAAGAAGATTGCTGACCTTATGGAAGACATCCAACGACTTTCAGAGGAACTCAAAGAGAAAGATTCCCTGCTGACTGGCTTTATGGATGCGGCTTCAGTACAAGCCAAACAGATTGTTTCACTTAGCGCAACCGCTAACATCCAGGACACCGTGTTATGGGACCCCTCTAGCCTTCCCAGGCTTTCATCCTGCTCGACTCCGAAACATCAGTCAACCTGGGCTGAAGTGGTGGTCCATGACTGCAAGAGATGCTCGGATGGGGCTGCCTCTCCTCCACACATCGGCCTCTCCAACCGCTATGCAGCCCTGTCTGACGACACTCCGGTCCAACCAGCGGATACACCTGCGGCTTCGAGTCTCCCTGATACGGATCTCTTTCGGCGGTCAGTGCCTGCCGACACTGTTGCATCTCCTCCACCGGCTACATCTCCTGCGCTGGGCCACAATGTTAAAAAACCTCCGCTTCCCGACGTAGGATCCTGAAGGAGGCTGTACTCAGACGCTCCGGAGGCCGTCACAACCCTGCACCGTCGGGTAGCCCTTCTCTCAGGTATGTTACTGCTACTCCAACACAACACTCGGCAGCTCACATACTCCATCCTCAGTCCACACGCAGTGTTGAAGCAGATTCTGCTCAGTCCTGCTCTGGAACCACACAACCGGCATCTCCTCGTCCTCTTTTCTCCACAACCACACTAATAATTGGTGACTCCATAACCAGAAACATCCATTTCTTTAACGCTACCACTCACTGATTTCCCGGTTCCACCACAGCTGACATTTTAAAAAACTCCAGGACCTGATGCCGTCGCTCCCGTCCTCCATCACAAGAGTGATAGTCCATGTCGGAACAAATGACACAGCTCTTCAGCAGTCTGAAAATCAGATTTTAACCATCTTTTTAACTTTTTAAAGCAGTGTGGAAAGTCCGTTTTTATCTCTGGTCCCATTCCCACAGTTGGTCGCGGTGCTGGCCGCTTCAGTAGACTCCTTGGCCTCCACGACTGGCTCCAGTCCGCCTGCAGGGCTCACCGTGTGTGTTATGTGGATAATTTTAATAGTTTCTGGCAAAGAATGTCTCTTTTTAAGACAGACGGACTTCACCCAAACAAACGGGGCTCAGAAATGTTAGCTGCTCACATACAGAATGTGGTGCGGTCCACACATGACTTACGTGAATGACTAATCATTCATGCAGCACACCTGGACTCACCACCGCTCACTGAACAGATCTCTGCCTCACTGCCACAAACAACTGTCTCCACCTGCTGGCATGTAAAGCCGTCTGCTCCCAGCATTGTTCCAAAGACTTCTATTCCTGTCATCACGTATAGACCAGTAAACCGAAACGTGCACATCCCACACAGAAATAATAGTAATCTCTTAAGGATTAGGACAACTGCACCAACTCCAGCACCTAGAACAAACAAATTTAAAATGGCTCTCTTCAATGTGAGATCTCTGTCAAGTAAGACTTTTATCTTAAATGATTTTATCTTGTCTGCAAATCTAGATTTTATTTTTATTTTATAGCCAGCTAGCTGAACTGTGTCCGCCTCAATATGATTGTTTTAGTCAACCGAGGGTCAGTGGTCGTGGTGGTGGGCTAGTGAGCGTGTATAGGAAAAATTTAAAATGTCATGAAGTACATTGTGATGAATATGAAATGACTTTTTAAATATGGCCACTTCTTTTAACATCAAACAACATGTCAAAGGGCAAACCCAACCGTGTTCATACACTGGACTTGGTTTTTACCCTGGGTGTCAGCATTTCCTCTGTGGAATTAGTGGACATGACCATATCTGACCACAGATGTATTGTTTTTAGCTGCGATTCGCCTGTTACTCATGCCGCCTCACCAAGCTCCGTGTGTTCTCGCATCTTTAATGAACAAAGCGTTTCAAAGTTTTGCACATTCTTTCAGAGTCAAAGCCAACCTGTCTGATTCCAACACCAACAATCTGGTCGATCACTTCAATCATATCTGCTTGTCGTCACTAAATATTACTGCTCCTCTAAAGGTTAGGCCTACGTCTAAAGCTAGTAAGCAACCCTGGATAAATGACAGCATTCGCAGCCTCAAAAGGGAATGCAGGAAAGCAGAAAAAATCCAGTCTCCAAGTCCATTACCTCAGTCTGAAGGATTTATTAATTAACTACAATAACATGGTTAAGGATGCGAGAACACACTATTTTTCTGAACTGTGAAGACTGTGGATCAGCTGGTAAACCCAACCCCTCCTTGTGCCTCAGCTGGAAGTAATGATGACTGTGAATTGTTTTTATCTTATTTTACCAATAAGGTGGTGTCAATCAGAGCCTCTATTACCCCCGCGGCCTCTTACTCAGAGGTTCCTTACCAGCAACAAGAGAGTTTTAACCAGTTTTATCCCATCGACTAGTCTGAGCTTTTAAAACAGTATCACAAATGAGAGTGTCCTCCAGCCCACTTGATGTAATACCTACAAAGTTTTTACTGAAAGTAATGGATTCTGTTGGGCCCCATTTGATCTCTGTTTTCAACAGCTCCCCATCTACTGGTTGTGTCCCTGATTATTTTAAAACGGCTTGCGTGAACCCACTTTTAAAGAAACCTGGTTTAGATCCCTCCCTCCCACATAATTTTAGACCAATTTCAAAACTGCCTTTTATTGCAAAGATTCTAGAAAGAATTGTGTCCAAACAGCTGCTCACTGTACTTGAAAATAACAAAATATCTGAAAAGTTTCAATCTGGTTTCAGGAAGTACCACAGCACTGAGAATGCCCTGCTTAAAGTCACCAATGACCTTTTAATGTCTGCTGATGAAGGTATGTGCTTAGTGCTGGTACTCCTGGACCTTAGTGCTGCTTTTGACACAATTGATCACAACATCATGTTAGACAGACTGAGGCACTGGGTGGGGATCTCTGGTACTGCCCTAGAATGGTTTTCATCCTACCTGTCAAATAGGAAGTTTTGCGTGTCTGTAACAACTATGTCTCTTCGTTCTGTCCAGTTAAATATGGTGTGCCTCAGGGGTCTGTCTAAGGACCCATTTTGTTTTCCTTGTATCTGCTTCCCCTTGGACATATTATCCATAAACATGGCATTTCTTTTCATATTTAGGCTGATGACACGCAAATATACTTGCCCGTCAGATCCACAGACCCTGGAATGCTGAGTTCACTTAACAACTGCCTTTGTGAAGTTAAAAAATGGATGTCAAATAATTTCCTCCAGCTGAACTCAGACAAAACAGAAATCCTGGTCATTGGGTCCCAGCAGATGGCAAAACAAATACTGCCATCTGCTGGTTCCCTAGTAAATCACATTAAGCCTGTGGCAAAGAACCTTGGTGTTTGGTTTGATAGTAATTTAAATTTCATGTTTTTATCAACTTAGAAATATAGCAAAAATTCAATCTATGTTAACTTTTAAGGACACCGAGACCATTTTACACGCCTTCATCTCATCACGCCTGGATTATT
>NC_060172.1:18970340-18974425 GCF_021292245.1 Micropterus dolomieu | reverse complement strand
CTGAGCTTTTAAAAACAGTATCACAAATGAGAGTGTCCTCCAGCCCACTTGATGTAATACCTACAAAGTTTTTACTGAAAGTAATGGATTCTGTTGGGCCCCATTTGATCTCTGTTTTTAACAGCTCCCTATCTACTGGTTGTGTCCCTGATTATTTTAAAACGGCTTGCGTGAACCCACTTTTAAAGAAACCTGGTTTAGATCCCTCCCTCCCACATAATTTTAGACCAATTTCAAAACTGCCTTTTATTGCAAAGATTCTAGAAAGAATTGCGAGAACAGCTGCTCACTGTACTGGAAAATAACAAATTATTTGAAAAGTTTCAATCTGGTTTCAGGAAGTACCACAGCACTGAGACTACCCTGCTTAAAGTCACCAATGACCTTTTAATTTCTGCTGATGAAGGTATGTGCTCAGCCCTGGTACTCCTGGACCTTAGTGCTGCTTTTGACACCATTGATCACAACATCATGTTAGACAGACTGAGCCACTGGGTGGGGATCTCTGGTACAGCCTTAGAATGGTTTTCATCCTACCTGTCAAATAGGAAGTTTTGCGTGTCTGTAAACAACTATGTCTCCTCGTTCTGTCCAGTTAAATATGGTGTGCCTCAGGGGTCGGTCTTAGGACCCATTTTGTTTTCCTTGTATCTGCTTCCCCTTGGACATATTATCCATAAACATGGCATTTCTTTTCATATTTATGCTGATGACACACAAATATACTTGCCCGTCAGATCCACAGACCCTGGAATGCTGAGCTCACTTACCGACTGCCTTTGTGAAGTTAAAAAATGGATGTCAAATAATTTCCTCCAGCTGAAATCAGACAAAACAGAAATCCTGGTCATTGGGTCCCAGCAGATGGCTGCCATCTGCTGGTTCCCTAGTAAATCACATTAAGCCTGTGGCAAAGAACCTTGGTGTTTGGTTTGATAGTAATTAAAATTTCGAGCAGCACACCACAAAACTTGTCAATTATGTTTTTATCAACTTAGAAATATATCAAAAATTCGATCTATGTTAACTTTTAAGGACACCGAGACCATTTTACACGCCTTCATCTCATCACGCCTGGATTATTGCAACAGCCTTTTCACCTGTTTAACCCAAAAATCTATTGATCGACTCCAGACTGTCCAGAACTCAGCTGCCAGGCTTTTTAGCTTCATTACACTGGCTCCCAGTGTGTTTTAGAATTGACTTTAAAATTCTATTGATCACTTTTAAAGCTCTTCATGGCCTCTCGCCTTGTTATATTTCTGAACTTTTAGTCCCATATGCACCAGCACGTACCTTGAGATCCTCGGGCAGAGGTCTGTTGTCTGTTCCAGAGTCTCGACTGAAAACTAAAGGGGACAAAGCGTTTGCTGTCAGGGCCCCGAGGCTCTGGAACAGCCTGCCCGAGGAAATCAGGTCAGCTGAGTCAGTGAACTCTTAAGTCCCTTCTTAAAACATACTTTTATAGGAGAGCCTTTCCCGATCTTATTTGACTTTATTTTATCCCTTTTATTTCATTCTATTTTACTAATTTTATATTTATCTTAAACGTGTATTTTAGTCTTTTCAATGTTTTCTTGCTTTTATCTTCTATTGTTTTTGTATTATTGTCTTTTGGGTATTATCTTTACACTTGTTAAAGCACTTTTGCAACTTGTTTTTGAAAAGTGCTCTACAAATAAAGATTATTATTATTATATTAGCACTTTGCTTGAAGCATAATGAGGCCCTTAGATTTCCATTCTCCCAAGCAACCCACAGCACATTTGTCACATTCTGCCTGTCAGCCATGTCTAGTGTGCACTCTGAGTTTTGGTCAGTTTATCTGTTATTTAGTCTGTTGTGTTTTGGTTTTCAGTCTTGTCTGTCTGTGGTCTTTATTTATTTAGTCTTCTTGGTATCTGCCTTAGTAGTTGTTCTGTTCCATGTTTAGTGTTGTCCTGTTTCCCAGTTGGTTCCGTCTCTGTTCTCTACTTCATTCTGTTAGTCAGTTGTTTCTTGTTTTGAGGTTCGGTTCCTGCTCTTGTGTTCTCTGCGTAGCCTTTTATTACCATTTTTTATTACCATTACTATTGAATTCACTGTGTCGTGTCATGTGTGAAGCGTCCTGTCTTTTTCTCTGCTGTCTTGGATTATGGATTAATCTACCTGAATTGCATCCCCGCTCTGGTGTCTTGCGTTTGGGCTCACACACCTCCTCTGCACTCACTCACGAATCCTGACAACATTAATTGAAATTAAATTATCAATACAGGACAGATATCTACACAAAAATTCTGTTTAAGGCATCTACTGGATCAAACCTCTGGTTTTTAAAATCTGGTCCAAAATCCTTCAATTTAATCCTGGTGACTGATCAGATACAATCTGAATCAGTATTTTTCCTGATCTGATCAGGAAAAAAAACTGATTCTGCATTTAAAATAATTTCAATCAATAACAGTCATTTTTAGAGAACACAAGTTAAGCAGAATCCCTCAGTCATCTCTGATTCTGGTATACATTTTCAGACTGTAATTATTTCTGGACATAATGTCATGTGGGAAGCTTTGTTTTGGGTTCATGAACTCCTAGCCAAAAGAGACATTTATATTTTAATGGCTCTGGGCATAGGCGCTCTATCAACTTTGTAAACTACTGTAGGTGAGCTAATTAGCAAGAACAGATGCACAATTCTGAGATGATGTGCCCCGAGGCATCACTACCATTGCCAGGTTTGCTGAGGCATCAAAGTGGCTATAACAGGCAGATTTTCCAGGTCAGGGTGCCCAGAGGAAATGTCTGAGGGAAAACCAACACTCTGCTCTCTGACATTTGTGTGAAATCACCTTAAGGCAAGAAACTTGAAGGCTTCATTATATAGAAAATTATAGTAATTGGCACAGGCTCTATAAAAGAATTTGGGGAAAGTTGATTCAGGAGCATCTTAATAGTCCCACAATGTCCACTACAATCACAGTCTTGATTGACAGGACTGACATATTTTTCTTCCTTTCCAAGAAAGGTAAATACCCAGCAGCCTTCCAGTATTTTATCCAGCTTAAGTATAACATTAATTAAAACCCCACTCTAACCTCTACACTACTAGTTCACCTGAATAAAATGATTACAAGAGAAGGGGGTACAACTAAGAAGTGCATCCAAAGAAATTATGATGGTCTACAGCAGCAGAGTGAGCCTGCAGCCAAATGCACTGATTACCTATAGACCTATAAAGAATCTCACAAAAGTGAGTGCAACCTCACATTTTTATAAATATTTCATTATATCTCTTTATGTGACAACACTGATCAAATTTTGCTACAATGTAAAGTAGTGAGTGTACAGCTTGCATAACAGTATAAATTTGCTGTTCCATCAAAATAACACATCACACTGCCATTAATGTCTAAACTGCTGGCAACAAAAGTGTGAATGGGGAGCAGGTGTGTTAAATTTGGTGTTAACAGAGCAGGAACAGTCCAAAAGGTTAATTTTAAACAGAAAGGGAGCACACTTACAAACTGAGTAGCTGAGTCCAAGTAATCCAAACGGTCACAGAATTCAACAGATAAATCTTACAGTGAACAGATCCAGAACAGACAGGGCAGGACAGGGAACAGAGCCCAACTAACTACACATGACATGAGACAGAACATCACAAGCTACAATGAGCGGACAAAAACTGAGGCAAACACAGGCAATATATATACACAGAGCTAACGATGTCTAGAGCTAACCCCAAAGACCACACACCCAAACACAAGAAAAGCAATCTAGTGTATGTGGTCCAATGCAGTGAGGAATGCACAGACCTGTATATTGGGGAGACTAAACAACCACTACACAAACGCATGGCTCAACACAGAAGGGCAAACTCCTCAGGTCAAGACTCTGCAGTCTACTTACATGTGAAGGACAGAGGACACTCGTTTGAGGACCACCAGGTGCACATTTTAGACAGAGAAGATGGATGGTTTGAAAGAGGTGTCAAGGAAGCCATCTACACCAGGGTTGAGAAGCCATCATTGAACAGGGGAGGGGGTCTACGCCACCACTTATCCCCCACTTACAATGCTGTCCTTTCATCACTTCCCAGAAAACTC
>NC_060172.1:18963754-18970240 GCF_021292245.1 Micropterus dolomieu | reverse complement strand
CAATCATTAACACAGGCTGGCACCTGTAAACCAATCTCTATGTCACTATAAGCTCATTCCTGAAGCTTGAAGTCATCCACAACATCAGCATCAACTCTGCTCCTTCACTTATTTTATAAGTTGCCTCATTCTCTTTGTAAAAGTGCCTCTCAGCACCTTTGTGAATAACTCTAAGGAAGAAACTTTTAGCTGGTAACCTTAGGGTCCAAATTATAAATATATAACATTATATAAATATAAAATAGAGCTATTAGTATTGCATTTCTTGGGAAGAAGGGAATACTTTGACTTTGATAATGGTTCCCATAGCCTAAAGGTAATGCCCTCAAATGTCAACTTTGTGCATTCCTTGTCCACAATACAAAGATATTCAGTTTACGTTCATAAAGGAGTAAAGAAACCAGAAAATATCTTGGTACAAGCATTCTGCATGCTTATTGGCTCACTGACACCGATGAGGTTTACTCGTTAGATTACAAATTTGGCACTAAATGACAAGGCACTTTTCAATACTCGAAAGTATCTAAACAATTTGGTCAGTGCAATAAAAGTATCAAAGTTCAGTTTCCAGCCCTAGAGATGAGAACGAGATCGCCTTCTTTTTAGATTACCCAAGGTACACCATCAGACACTGAATAACAATTACAAACAATAACAAAATAAACAGTTGATCAGGTTGTAGGATTGTTTGGAGCCTAAAATTACAGACAAACATAATTCAAGTTCATGGTGTAAAAATCATCCACTGTCCTAAAACGTGAATCCTTGATGTGCTGTCTCATGGACCATTGTAATGAAACACTGCCATTACCAGGAATGTGTTGGTCCCAGCTAAGAAATAGTGGATAGCACATACACCCCCATAAAATCACAACATTTTACACCCTGTCTTTTGTATGAATTAAACAAACAAGACATAACATGTTAATCTGTGAGCTTTACATGTGCTGGTAGGCACATTTTGTGTTCCTTTGGACAGTGCCAGACAATCTTCTGAAAATGCAAATAAACGTAATACCCAAAATGTCGACCTATTCTTTTAAGCAGCAAGTACACAGAGCTGAGTTGCAGATTTGATTACAAAATAAGACATTAGAAAACATAATAGTCATTGGAGGGTACCTTGAGTAGGATAGCCTGTAGCCTCAACCGCATGGTTCTGCCCTCAGAGTGGAAGAGGTTCCCCTTCGAGGGAACTCGAACTGCGTCGGTGACGACACTATGGGAATGCCTCTGGGCGTGGCAGGGCTGAAACATGAATGAAACTACTCCAATCCTATTGGCGTTGCTAGAACGGTAGTGTGTGATGGCGTAACTGGAGGCGTAGATAAGCACGCCGGCACACAGGACACATTAGCTCTTTTCTATTCAGCAGGCACTCTGGCATTTTTAGAAAGACTACAGCAAGAAGTACCCAACTCTTACCTGGAAGGATGGCAGACAGAGAGATGGCTGGTGATCAATTCAGGCGATGTGTTTTCCCGTGCCCACGTTACATCACGGCGGGTGACACTCATGCCCTGTGTGTTTCCTGTTTGGGGATGCCGCATGCCCAGGCAGCTCTTGAGGGGGCTGCTTGCGGCCATTGCGAGGCCCTGCCCCTGAGGGTGCTGAGGTCCCGTGCGGCTCTCTTCTCCCAAGACGGCAGGATGCGCTCTCCCCGTGGATCAGGCCCAGCGGTCGCTGAGGAGGCGCGGCGGCTTCGGTCATGGGGCTCCCAGCGCGACATCTCTGACGGCATCGGGATTGCTGAGGCTTCTCATGTCTCGTCTGCTGACTCCGACTACCGTCGGTCTCGTTCGGGAGCCCGCTTCGCGGTTTCTCCCGCTTGAGGTATGAGCCAGGAGTGGCTACAGCTATCTGGCTCTGAGGAGCTAGACGTGCTTAGCATCATGGAGGAGGAAGACTTCCGGGAGAGAAAAGCGGAGCGTCATCAGTCGGCGCCCAGCTATGACGAACTCCTAGAGGTGGTGACGCGGGCAGTGAGCAAGCTCCAGCTCGATTGGCCGCAGGATGTACCAGAGACACATGCTACAAGCAAACTGGATGAGCGCTTTCTGCAGCGCCGTGCGCCGCCTCCGCACCGTTCTCTGCCGTTTTTTCCAGACTTGCATGATGAGTTGTGCAAGTCCTGGGATAAGCCCTTCTCAGCTCGTCTGACTACTCCCCCGCTCCGGGTCTACAGCGACGTAGCGGGAGTCAAGGGGTTTGGCTATGGGATGATGCCCCGGGTTGAGGATGCTCTGGTCTTTCGCCCGGTCATGCATCATCCCTCAAAGAGCCGGCGCTACCTACCAAGCCATGTCGTATGACATCTGCTTTGGTGGGCAAAGCTTACATGGCGGCAGGCCGGGCTGGTGCAAGCCTGCACACAATGGCGGTTTTGCAGGCATACCAGGCCGATCTGCTGAAGGACATAGACTCGGGAGCAGGCCCCTCTGAGGAGGATGTTGCTGAGCTCCGCCGAGCTACAGACTTGTCACTAAGAGTCACAAAGGAGACGGCCCGCGCTATTGGTCGCTCCATGTCAGCTCTGGTAGCCATGGAACGGCACCTATGGCTCAACCTGTCGAGAAAGAGAAGACCTTTCTCCTCGACGCACCGATCGCGACTTCTGGCCTGTTTGGCGAGGCGGTTGACGCCGTCGTCAACAGGTTTCAGCATGCCAGGACGCAAGGAGAGGCGTGCCGGCAATATCTCCCTCGTCGTTCGGGAGCCAGGATGGCTACGGCTGTGGAGAGACGTGAGAGGGCCCAGCCGTCATCCAGCTCCTACCGCCAGACCCAGAGGCAGAGTGTCGCCTCTCGTGCTCCCCCTCAGCATACTTGGGTTTCGAGGCGGCGCTCTCACCCACAACCCCCCGAGACGAGGGATCTGAGGACCGTTCTTCCGTCTCGCCGGGGCCGGGGGAAGAGGTCCTGAGGGTTCTACCGGGGGGTCCCCTGCGGTCCCTGAACCAATCTCTGAGGAGATTCAGATTCAAGATGCTCACCATCCCCACCATCGTCAGTCAGATCCAATCCGAGGATTGGTTTGTCACGATAGATCTACAAGACGCATATTTCCACATCTCCATCCGTCCCTCTCAAAGGAAGTTCCTGAGGTTCGCCTACGGGGGAGTGGCATACCAGTATCGGGTTCTCCCGTTCGGCCTAGCACTCTCTACTCGCACGTTCACCAAATGTATGGATGCAGCTCTGGCCCCGATGAGGCTCCAGGGCATCCGCATACTGAACTATATCGACGACTGGCTCATTCTGGCCCAGTCTCAAGAGTTAGCGGTTCGGCATCGAGATGTCGTCCTCGCCCACCTTCAGCGTTTGGGGCTGCGGCTCAACACGAAGAAGAGCGTGCTGACACCCACCCAACAGACTACGTTCCTAGGGGTGGTGTGGAACTCGATGACGATGCGGGCCCACCTGTCACCTGCACGCATCGGGTACATTGTGTCCTCAGTAACCAGGATAAAGCTAGGCCGCTTCATCACTGTGAAAAACTTTCAGAGTGTTGGGTCTCATGGCAGCAGCGTCCAGCGTAATCCCGTCTGGCCTGCTGTACATGAGAGCCCTGCAGTAGTGATTGAAATCCAAGGGATTCTCCCCGAGGGAAAATCCGTTCCGTCTGATACGGATTACGAGCAGGTGCCTTCGTACCCTATCAGCATGGAAGAAACCTTGGTTCCTGTCCCAAGGGCCCGTGTTGGGAGCGTCATGTCGCCGGACAATTATTTCGACAGACGCCTCACTCATAGGATGGGGCGCGGTCATGGACGGCCGCTTCGCGAGATGCTCCTGGCAGGAGCATCATTTCTCTTGGCACATAAATTGCCTGGAAATGTTGCCGGTTTTCAGAGCTCTGAGGAGTTTTCTGCCCGCTCTCCGCGGTCGCCACGTCCTTGTCAGGACCGACAACACGGCGGTGGTGGCCTATTTGAATCACCAGGGGGGTCTGCGCTCGCACCCATTATGCAAGCCGGCGCATCGGATCCTCCTGTGGTCCCAGCAGAGACTGCTGTCCCTCAGAGCGATGTACATCCCTGGCAACCAGAATCAAGGAGCAGACCTGCTGTCGAGACAGGGGCTGAGACCCGGGGAATGGAGACTCCACCCCGAGGTGGTGGAGTTATTGTGCGAAGAGTTCGGCCCCATAGACGTGGACCATGGCAGGTCCCTCTGAGGAAGGATCTGCTGTCTCAGGCGCAGGGCCAGGTCTTTCACCCTTGCCCCGCCCTATGGAGACTGTGGGTCTGGCCCCTGAGGGGGCCCAGTTCCTGGAGGCGAGCAGGAACAGTCGAGACGCTGCTCAGCTCCAGAGCCCCATCCACGAGAAGAATGTACGGCCTAAAATGGAATGTGTTTGCCGCCTGGTGCAGAGAACGAGCGGTGGACCCAGTTACCTGCCCGGTGACTATGGTACTGGAGTTCCTCCAGGACCGTTTCTCTGCTGGCCTTTCCCCATCCAGACTCAAGGTATATGTGGCTGCCGTGGCGGCGTTCCACACCCCTCTGAGGGATGGGCCTCTGGGGAAGCTTCCACTGGTCGTGCGCTTCCTCCGTGGAGCCCGGAGGATGAGACCCGTGACTCGGTCCAGGCTTCCCACCTGGGACCTGGCAGTGGTTCTTGAAGCGCTGGCTAAGGCCCCCTTCGAACCCCTGGAGTCGGCTGAGGCCAAGCACCTGACCCTTAAGATGGCCTTTCTCCTCGCTATCACCTCTCTGAGGAGGGTGGGGGATCTCCAGGCACTTTCGGTTTCTCCGCAATGCCTGGAGTTTGCCCCGGGGAGGGTCAGAGCCATCCTGCACCCCTGTCCGGACTATGTCCCTAAGGTCCCATCCAGGTTGGCCCGGGGTCACGGTGCTGCAGGCGTTTCATCCCCCACCTCATATAACGGCGGAGGACGGGAGACTTCATCTGCTCTGCCCTGTCAGAGCACTGAGTATTTACACTCTGAGGTCTTCCCGGTGGAGGAAAGCAGACCAGTTGCTGGTGTGTTTCGGGTCCCCCAAGGCTGGGCTCCCCGCTTCCAAACACACGATCAGCAACTGGATTGTTCAGACTACAGTTGGAATGTTTAGTAACCTGCAGTAAAGCATGTTCAGCTGCAACCTGTTACAGCAGCTTGGTTATACAATTTTCATTAACTAACAATAATTAAACCGAATGAAACATGTCTTACCTTTGAGAAGATGGTGGTCCCTGACAAATGTGGCAGATGACGATGTCCATGTGGTGCAAAGCAGCTTGGGCGGAAGTGTAAGATGATTAAAACCAAAGACCTCCAAATGAGTAAAATTAATACATTTTCTGCATCTTTGACTTTCCTGATTAAATATAATTAAATTCTACTTAGTGATTCATAATTGATGTTATTCAAACTAAATTGAGTAAATTAATAAATAATAAAAATTTGTTGAATTCAGCTCAACATGATTCCAAACTGAACATAGTATTTTTTATTATGTATAGGTTACTAATATTTATTTACTAAATATTAATTAACCCTAGCCTCAGTTTTTACAGTGCACCACTCCTCCACCCGCACGGCACCGCCACTATCCGTTCAAAACATAGTCAGACTTGCCACTAGCAAGATTGCCCAGCAACATTGCTCAAAAAGTTGCCCCGTGTATCATCAGCTTTAAAGCTATACTTGAGGAAGATTGGTTTAAAAAGATCTTTGTCTATTCTCATTTTCAACATTTGCTTTTGAGGTACCATTCTGCCAGTCTGGTCCCAAAGTCTGCAGTCAAGTGATTTTGACAGGTAGCTTTTAAACTCGTACACAAATAGCTGTCCTCCATTGTTGTGATGAAATCCAAAATTAACTAGACAGTACAATTTCTGGAGAAATTGCAGTGTGAATGCTGGCTGTTGGATGCTAATGCTAAACTGAATTGCTAAACTTCATGCAAGCTCTCATTTCAGCCTTGCTCTTAAACAAGCAGCCCACTGTGTTCTGATTGGCCGAGATCCTGAAGCAGGATGATTATGCCGCTCAGCAGCAGAGACAGGCTAAGCATAGGAGTTGCCAGTTGTTATTGAGTTACATAAGACAGAAAATATAAGAAGCCTAATAAGTCTCCTTTAATGTGTGTGTGTATGTGTGTGTGTGTGCGTGCGTGCGTGCGCACTGTTATGCATACATGTGCACTGTGTGACAGAGAGACAGGTGGACAATGAGACTGAGACAGACTGTGAAACAGAGAGAAAGGTGGATTAAAAGATTGAGACGGACTGCGAGACAGGTGGACAATAAGACTGTGAGACTGACTGTGAGACAGAGAGAAAGGTGGACTAAAAGACTGTAAGACTGACCTGTGAGAAAGAGACACAGGTGGACTATAAGACTGTGAGAGGGACTGTGAGACAGATAGAGAGGTGGAATATAAGACTGTGAGAGGGACTGCGAGACAGAGAGAAAGGTGGACTAAAAGACTGTAAGACTGACTGTGAGACAGAGACACAGGTGGACTATAAGACTGTGAG
>NC_060172.1:18958014-18963734 GCF_021292245.1 Micropterus dolomieu | reverse complement strand
TGAGAGGGACTGCGAGACAGAGAGAAAGGTGGACTAAAAGACTGTAAGACTGACTGTGAGACAGAGACACAGGTGGACTATAAGACTGTGAGACTGTGTGAGGGACTGTGAGACAGAGACACAGGTGGACTATAAGACTGTGAGAGGGACTGTGAGACAGATAGAGAGGTGGAATATAAGACTGTGAGACTGTGAGAGGGACTGCGAGACAGAGAGAAAGGTGGACTAAAAGACTGTAAGACTGACTGTGAGACAGAGACACAGGTGGACTATAAGACTGTGAGACTGTGTGAGGGACTGTGAGACAGAGACACAGGTGGACTATAAGACTGTGAGAGGGACTGTGAGACAGATAGAGAGGTGGAATATAAGACTGTGAGACTGTGAGAGGGACTGCGAGACAGAGAGAAAGGTGGACTAAAAGACTGTAAGACTGACTGTGAGACAGAGACACAGGTGGACTATAAGACTGTGAGACTGTGTGAGGGACTGTGAGACAGAGACACAGGTGGACTATAAGACTGTGAGAGGGACTGTGAGACAGATAGAGAGGTGGAATATAAGACTGTGAGACTGTGAGAGGGACTGCGAGACAGAGAGAAAGGTGGACTAAAAGACTGTAAGACTGACTGTGAGACAGAGACACAGGTGGACTATAAGACTGTGAGACTGTGTGAGGGACTGTGAGACAGAGACACAGGTGGACTATAAGACTGTGAGAGGGACTGTGAGACAGATAGAGAGGTGGAATATAAGACTGTGAGACTGTGAGAGGGACTGCGAGACAGAGAGAAAGGTGGACTAAAAGACTGTAAGACTGACTGTGAGACAGAGACACAGGTGGACTATAAGACTGTGAGACTGTGAGAGGGACTGTGAGACAGAGACACAGGTGGACTAAAAGACTGTGAGACGGACTGTGAGTCAGAGAGAGAGGTGGACTATAAGACTGTGAGACGGACTGTGAGAGAGACAGGTGGACTATAAGACTGTGACACTGTGAGACACAGAGACCCAACTGTTTCCAATGAAGGGAACAGTGTGTGTGTGTGTGTGTCTGTTTGTGTCTCTCTGTGTGTGTTAGTTGTAGTACCAAGTAGTAGTAGTAGTAATTAGTGCAGTAGTAGTTGTTGTAGTAGCAGATGCAGTACTCTGGATGCAGTACACTTGACTTCATTCAAGAAATAGCTTAACGTCTGTCCACCAATTGGGACACAGGACCAAGTATGTATGCGTGAGAGAGAGAATGTGTGTGCGTGTGCGTCTCCCTTTGATCTCTCTCTGCTTATTAACATCACCTGGGCAACCAGCTATCCTATATAGACAGATAGGAAACTTTCTCTGAGACTTTGCCTCAAACAAACCACCTCAGAGACTAAACTATAGGTCGCATCGACAAAATGACTTGACCGGGAGCGGCAGAAGGCATTTCTGAACAACAGGATATATTTTTTGTGTGGATAAAGTTGAAAAAAGGGACCACTTTGGCGAGTTGAAAAACTGGTACATTCTGCTCTGGTCAAGAAATGTTGAGGAGAATTTACTATTGAAGCCTATGGAGGATTTTCTGTCACTCTTGTCCTTTGGAAGGACACAGAGACAAATCTATAAGTCCGAGCGATTTAATAAGCACATGTGAGGAACCACAACAAAAATACCTACATTTCTAGTATATAGTATGCTTATAGAGTTAAAATTGTGGTCAAGCCAGCGAGTTAAAAAGAAAAATCTAAGAAGATTTTGCAAGCCTGCTACACTGTAGTGATGATGTCAACCACTCGAACTCACGCAATACACACCCATTATAAACTCAGAAAAGAGCTCAAAAAAGCATAAAACTTCGACAGCGACCGTGAACCAATTTACAATTTAAGTTTACAGTTTACAGTTAGCGCATGAAAAAAACGTGACGGAAGAATAATAATAAAGGTTAGCAACAACATAGGATGCAAATGCTTGCAGCATTCACACCCAATTAGCTGGAATTAGCAGCAGATTGTTCAGTGGTTCATTGCTCAGTTTTCTGAACATGAGATACACAATCTGGGGTTCAGGAGGAAGAAATTATTTTATTCGTCAGTATAAAACACATGACAGCACACACTGGATTATTATATTGAGTTAGTTACAGTTTTGCAGGCAAGTAGATGAAGAACAAATTATACATTTGAAGGCACAAACATCCCTTTTACTTCACTTCAGAGGACAAAAACTTAGACCAGTCCAGTTTGGGTCGTTAAGGTCCTGCCTAGATCAGGGAAAGGTACAAGAATGTAAACAGAGGCCTCATTTTATGTTCCCCAAGGGCCTCACTTTGTGTTGAAAAGTGGTGGGGACATTTAAGAGCTCATATTAGGCATGCAACAAAACGCTTAGTCCACGAGAAGTGATAATGCACAATATTGGAGTCACAACACCAAGACAACAAGATACTCCAATGCTATTTAGAAGAAATATTCATTGATGAAATAGGCTGTTTGATTGAGGGGTCTGGGGCTCCTCCCCCAGAGGATTTTGAGCATTGAAGGCTTAATTTCCTGCATTCTAGAGATATTTTCTGCACCAATTTGTGGTGGGAATGTCTTTATTTATATGAAGGGAAACAAAATTCATGTGGCCGGTGACAATTCAGAAGTGACTTTTTTTGGACAAGGCAGATCTGTTTCTTCTATATTTATATTGCATTTCATGTTTTCCTATTGTGCAACTAAACCTTTCTCATAGAATTTTTATTAGTTATTTAACATTTCTTGTTTCAAGCAAATTTTCAGAAAACATTTAGCAAAGGCTTTGAAAAAGTGGTGGGAATAAAATCAGCCATTTCAGAAAGTGGTGGGGACCCAGTGTAAATAAATGATACCTATGATGTTCCCACTTTATTGTTGATTATTCAGGAAATGACAGTCCTCACTGCTTTAACGTCATCACTCATGCTTTATTTCAATCAAGACCTAAGAATCTGAATCAGCTGTAATGGCAGAGTATGTGCACACATATGAGGAATTTGATTACATTGCTCTCGTTATATACACAGAACAGCTTAAACAAATCAGCTCAGCTACAGTGTTAAGTATGCACATACACACACCATAAACCAAAACAACAACATACAAAGAGCGTTACTGGAGCCTTTGGAGATTCCTATCATCCTAAGGAATGGAGAGAGACATATAAAATAGAGATTAAATCCCTTTGTCTTCTTACAGTAGTGTAACTGAAACATGCAGAATGGGGGTTACATACTGTAGGAATACTCGGTCACCAGCAGCCTTTCGAACGTCCTCTAGTAGCTCACTGGTTGCAGCTATCGCCAAATCTGCTGCTGTAATGTGGAGATGTCCATGGTTCGAGCTTAACGTGTCTTTGTTGATCCCACCTTTAGGCTCAATTGTACTTGATGTATCAAATTTACCTCCATGGCTGCATTTTCCTGTTCAGCATTAGAAACAGAACCAAGTGTTTCATACAGCTTAACATCTTCATCATCTTTAGAGACTACCACACTGCTTTTCACAGTCTTCTCTTTCAATCTGTGTTTTAAGCACACTAGCAGCATGGCTCTAGAGACCACAAAGTTAGTCTGCTGGTGGGCCCACCACTTTGGTCTAGACTGAAACATCTTCACAACTTGCACTATCATTTTGTACAGACATTCATAGTTCCCAGAGGATGAAATCTGAATACTTTGGTGATCTCTTGGCATCATCAATAGTTGAAAAACATTTTTAGGGCTGTGTCCCAAATTCATATTGTGTTTTTTGTGGTCACGTTTCTACCATAATACATTGCACAAAGGACATACAGTAGATGCTCACACTGGAAGAAATTAAATCATTTTCAGTCATTTGGTGCTGTCAAATGTGAACTCTCTTAGCACAGTATTTGGTCTCCACCAACTCCAGAGTCAAGTATTTGGCTCTTTAGCTGTTAAATGCTCCACTATGTTCACCAACTAGTCTCTCCCTTTGTCTGTCCGCTGTTTGGTACTGAGCGGGTAGTGTCCAGTGAGTTCTCAGAAAAAATCTGTTGCTGTAGCCTAAAATTACGCAATGAGAACAGTGCGAGTGAACAAGGGGTCTCATTTATAAAACTGACTTTCGACCATTTTTGAACCTAAGAATGACTCATGCAGAAAATCATGTTTAAGTAGTAAAACCTTACTTTGATGTGGTAGTGGTCTAATCTTTGAGCAAAGTCTAGACTTGACGTGCTGGTTTTGTAGGGGTATTGCAGTTTGGATATGCATCCAAACCTGTGTTGAACTTTGCATTAGCTTCATTATCTGTTGTGGTGGCAGCCCAGCTGACGGTGAGTGTCCTGGTTTTTTCTCCTTTTCATCATTATTCTGCTTTTTCCTTGGTTTTCTCTGTTCTCTGCCTGCCTCCCTGTGTCTCCTCCCCTGTGTGTGCTCTCTCTCTCTCCCAGTGTTCCCCGGCCCTCTGGTCCCAGTCTCCTCGGTTCCCCGTACTTGTGTTTCCCCGGCATCCACCTCTCCCTTGACTCCAGTCCCTCACCCCCTTTTCCCAATAAAACCTGTTAAAGCTGGACGTTGCATTTGGGTCCTCTCTGTCCCCACACCACCCATAACAATTATCAATGTAATAGGAATAATCCATTAAAGGTGTGAGGAATTGAAAATAGCATGCAATGTTATATAGTGTGTCGAATTAGAAAGAAGTAGGAGAGCAGGGGTGATTTGAGCCACTTTATACTTGAGGCATTTCAGTGAGGACATGACAGTGATGTATGTACATATATTTCAATATGTGGTGCATCCCTGGGAATAATCCCTTTGGATCTAAAATAAACTATTTTCGAAATATGACTTTCCAAAAAATGAGGGGTAAGTCGACTCCTTAAACATAAGAGAATCAATTTGAATGCTCAGTATCCTATCTGCTATGAATCAAAGCACACAATCAGAAATGATCTTAAGACTAAGTTCAAGAATAAATCTAAGAACAGAATTTTCCAGATTTGTACTTTACTTGAGTATTTCAAATTGTTGCAACAATAAGCATAATTACTCCAATGCATTCTTATGCTCCTTCAAGGAGAGGAGCAAGCACTGTTATCTATAATTTACAGGGGCTATTCTTAAGTTTGTCAGTAGAGTAGATGCTGGATCGTCAGCCAGTACAAGCACAGACTCAAGCTTGTCAGTCAGTACTAGCACAGTGGATCCACATCCAGCATCAGCCAGCCAAGCCTTAGCACAGACCCTCAGGTTTACAGTGGGGGAAAAAAGTATTTGACCCCTTGCTGATTTTGCAGGTTTGCCCACTTACAAAGAATGCAACAATCTACAATTTTAATCATATGTACATTCTAACAGTGAAAGACAGAATCCCAAAGAAAATTCCAGAAAATCACATCATATGAATTTATAAAAATTGATAACCATCTGATGAGGAAAAACAAGTATTTGACCCCCTGGACAAACAGCATGTATTCTGGCTCCTACAAGCCAGTTAGTCTTTCTTTAAGACACAGCCCCAATCCCAACCAATTATCTACATCAAATACACCTGCCTCACCTCGTTACCTGTATAAAAGACACCTGTCAACACCCAAACAACCAGCATCCAACATCACCACCATGGGCAAGACCAAAGAGCTTTCTACGGACATCAGGGACAAGATTGTTGATCTGCACAAGGCTGGGATGGGCTACAAGAGAATCGGAAAGCAACTTGGAGAGAAAAGATCAACTGTCGGTG